>NC_043003.1:74496961-74551961 GCF_006345805.1 Octopus sinensis | reverse complement strand
CAGAACTATCAGATTTTCAAAGAGGTCGTATTGTTGAGCAATCTGAGGCTGGTCTAAGCCGGCGAAAAATTGCCGAAAATCTTCAAACTCCTCTTACTACTGTTAATAGAATTATAGTGCAATTCAAAAGCCAAAGAAAAGAATGAACAGATTCTCGTCCCGAACGACCTGGGCCCTCGGAAAATAAGCTTTGCTCTTTGAAGAGAATTGTGCAAAACGAACCCCGTTCGAAACGGCTAGAAGTTAGTCCAAGAACGTGTGATAGATGTCAGCATAAGCTTGTGTATCATGGACGAGCAGCTAGAAGAAAATCTTTCCCTCAACTAATTGACATCATGAAAAGAAAGAAATGGGTTAAGGAGATGTCAGAAAAATCCAGTGCATTTTGGAATAGAGTGACGTGCTTTGGTCTGGAGGCTTCCCAATCAAGAAGTTGATTTGAAAGGACTCCAAGCAACTGTGAAACATGGTGGTATCTCTGTCATGCTATGGGGAGCTATCACCAGCAATGGCCGTTCTGAGCTGATCGAATGTGTTGCAATTATAAACTCTGAAAAATACATCGAAATACTTAAGCAAGGACTACTTCCCATGTATTCAAACGATAACATAACGAAAAATGAGATTTTATTCACGGTAGATGGGGCTCTATGCCACACAACGAAAAGGAATAAAAATGGCTGACTGAAAATGGGATCAAAAAGTTCCTTGGGCGAGCCAGTCTCCTTTCAAGAACCCAATTGAAAATCTTTTGAGCATATTTCTCACGAGAGAAACCTAAATCTAAACTTAAAATTTTTCGATTGTTGCGTGAAAAGTGGGCAGAAATTCCACAAGAGACAGTCACAAAGCTCATCAGTTCAATGCCAAAAATAGTTTCTGAATTAAAAACTGCAATGGGAATGTCAACTAAATACTTAAGTGTGTAGTCCTACCTATCAATTACATTTCAATTCTTCGGTTTCAGCATTAAATAAAAGATTTTAAAAATTAAAGGTGCCTATTTACTTCCTGCATGTCTGTGTATATATACACACACATATATAAGTGGAGGAAGAAATAATTAGATACATTGAGAGAATGAAACATGCTGTAAGACAGATACAAATGGACTGAAAGGCAAACAGAAAGAGAGTCAGATAGATAGATAGATAGATAGATAGATAGATAGATAGATAGATAGATAGATAGATAGATAGATAGATAGATAGATAGATAGATAGATAGATAGATAGATACATAATGGATATCAATTTTAACATGTTTGCAGGTTTATGTACTCTAGTAAGACACTTTTAAAAGAACTTTATCCATTTTCTCAGTTACAACATCCGCACATATAATCTCTCTATAAATTATATAATAGCACAAACGTTCGATATTTATGCAATTATCGTTCTAGCTATTATATAATGTAATTATCTACAAATAATTAAATGAGAAATTTATGTAACTTGTACTTAAAATTTAATACTCGCATTTGTATATCAGTTGGTTCATATTCATATATTAAATAACGATGAATAAATTCAGAACACGAATTACGCTAACACTCATCAATCACTGGTTTCTGTTTAGTAATTATTAAGTCTGAGTAAGATTTGTGCTTGTGTGCCACGTTGTGAATGTAGCAGATAATAGTATTCCAAAGCAGCTGTTCAAAGAGGAGCTGTACACTGAAAAGCGCCATTAGCACAAGCCACAATAAGCGTACAAAAGTCTGCCTAAAAGGCCAACTAAGACAATTGCAGATCAATGTAAAAATATCTTTGGAAAGCCTATAGGACAGGGAGTAAAACATTTGAAGAGGGTCGCATTTTGTACGAAAGCCTAAAGTGCTTGATTCGGATGGACTGTATTCAGGACCTCAATGAGAACATGTAACGTCGGCGGTGTGAAACATGTGGTCGTGTAGGCCTTTTCAGGGCTGCGCGTTTAAACGTTGTTAACTCCAATGAGCGATCAGCTCTATACTACGTCCTTTCTCTCAGATTGGTGACTTGAAATGTATAGTGGGTGAAAGGGCTTGCATGTCGATTTCGGGTCCCGAGAGACATATGTCTCCACAAAAATCGTATGTCACTGAGTGATCTGATCAATCTAGTGGTAATTACAACTTTCTTTGCTTCAAGCCATGCAGCTCTGCAGCGGGACTGAAGGTCATAGACGGAAGATCAGAAATGCCATAGACAACGAGGAAGTTCAAAGAGACAGCAATCGTCTGTGAGGATGAAGGAATCACTATGTTTGTATGTATGAGAGTATGTATGGGTGAAAGAGAGAGAGAGAAAAAGAGAGGGAAAGGAGCGAGTGTGAGAGAGAGTAGGTACGTGATCACTGTGTAATTAAAAGTGGCTGTATTCTTGCGTAATTTTGTATAAATAGCACTGATACTATATAACAGATTTATATTTTTCTTATAAAAACAATAGTAAAATAAGCAACGTGATTAATTTAATCTGCTAAATTATTTGGGAGCGTTGGCCCTGGACAAAAATAGATGATTCATTGAAACCGTTAAAAAAAAGGGTTACTTAAGATTTTGTCACTAAATGCACAATGTAAAAGTGACGATAACGAAAGAGATATTAATAATGAACGCTGGGGTATAATGACGGTAGTGAGGATGTGTGCTTGTTGTAGTCTTCATAGTGGTGACGGTTGTGGAGGCGTGCGCTGTCTTAAAATCTGTTGATAGCGACTGCAAAGATTCCTTGTATTTGCTATTCATTATAGTGTATGGGGATAGTGGTACTTTCTGTATATTATAGTGTTTCAGACCGATTGTGACAGTGACACCGGCAAACGATAGCAACAAGCATTAGTGATGAAATTTGTCTCATGTTGGCTTTCAAGGTAATATTAGTGACTATGACATTTGTTCATTGGTTTATTATCAGATTTATGATTGTTTGGAGAGCCATATACTAAAATATATAAAGTTGATTTCGCATTAGTTATACGATGTTTATGTATCTAGATTAAAAATCTGCTATGTTACTTAAACAATTATCAAAGCTCATGAAAAATTAATCGCTATTCATAATAATTTGGTATTCAAGCTACAAGGTTATCAACTTTTATATGCTAGATTATAATGCAATTTTAGTTATGAGAATTTGATAACTTAAAACACTAACTGGCGTTTGGATTAAATACAACGGGGTTGAATTGCTGAAATTTGCTAAAACGGTTACTTATCTTTTACATTTTAATTCTTTTAGTCATTGGACGCGGCTGGGGTGGAATACCGTTTTGAAGAGTTTAGTAGAACAAAGCACTTCCCTGTAATCAATTTTGTTTTACTCTACTATTAATGCTATCGGCTTATGTTGACGAGCTATTAAGTTACGGTGGCGCGAACTAAGTTATAGTAGGGGGCAATACAACACAAAGACTAAGGCACAAGCATTCACATACATACAGAAATGGACACCCCCATTCCCACACATATATATGTGGAGGCGCAATGGCCCAGTGGTTAGGGCAGCGGACTCGCGGTCGGAGGATCGCGGTTTCGATTCCCAGACATGGCGTTGTGAGTGTTTATTGAGCGAAAACACCTAAAAGCTCCACGACGCTCCGGCAGGGGGTGTTGATCCCTGCTGTACTCTTTCACCACTCTTTCTCCCACTCTTTCTCCTGTTGGCCTGCTCGCTTAGCCATCGGGGTGGCGTCATTCAAAGTCTAAAACAATGCGAACACATTGTAACCAGCGATGTGTAACAACATCTGATGGTCTGGTCGGTCAAGTGATCACGTGATATATATATATATATATATATATATACTCCTTAGTTTCAGTAATTTGACTGCGGCCATGTTGGAGCACCGCCTTTAGTCGAGCAAATCGACCCCAGGACTCATCCTTTGGAAGCCTAGGACTTATTCTATCGGTCTCTTTGGCCGAAACGCTAAGTTACGGGGACGTAAACATACCACCATCGGTTGTCAAGCGATGTTGGTGGACAAACAAATACACACAACTGTTTACACACACATACATATATACGTATATACGACGGGCTTCTTTCGGGTTGCGTCTATCAAATCCACTCACAAGGTTGGCCCGAGGGTATAGTAGAAGACACTTCCACAAGGTGCCACGCATTGGGAATATATGTATATGTATGTATGTATGTATATATAGGATAGGATTCTCATCCTTCAGTTTCCGTCTACCCGAGATGCGTGCACATATTGTCGCGCAGAGGTAAGGAATCTAAGACAACCTGGCTGGAAAGCCATGTTCTTAAACAAACAATCAGTGCTGCATCCGAATTATTGATTTCATTTAATGATTATTGTTTGTTCTTTTAAAGAATGACGACCATGAATGCTAAAGTGTTAACTGCAATATAATAGAATATACTGCATATAAAAATCTGAAGATTACTGTATATTCAATATTTATTTACTTAAGTATTAGTCATGTTTCTATAATAGTTAATGGTATTCAACACTGAGAACACGTACAGATATGTATGTGTGTGTGTATGTATGTTTGTATATATGTATGTATGTATGTATGCATGATTATACGTATGCATGTATCTATGTGTGTGTGTGTGTGTATGTATTCATGCCTGTTTGTATGTTGGTATGAATATGTCTGAATATATATAATATATGTGTATAGATGTTATATATATACATATATATTTACTTATATCTATATCTGTCTGTCTCTATATATGTGCAGGTGTGTATTGTTCTACATATCGCAAAGTTTGTTATTTTGAATAAAGAATCAGCAAAGTTTGTTATTTTGTCGAAAGGCAAAAAAAATCCAGTATTTTTCTCTAGATGTATAATATCAAAATATTTATATATTGTTGGGCGAGAGATTATCCACAGTGTGGCTAGGTGGAACCTTGATTGTTCCCTGTTGAAGGCCCGCCTTATTTAGGAGGATTATATCATTCACATGTATTATATATTCTAAATATGGTTTTTGTCATTTATTTTTTCTTTCTTTACTTAAGAAATGTTTGTGTAAAATCCCACGCAAACTGTAAGTAGACATTACATCTTCCACCGTAGATGTCCGTCTCTTTAGCAAAGAAAGCATATGACCACCATCACTACAGCCACCATGACCACCACTACCACCGCCATCATCACTACCACCACTAACAACAACACAACTACCATCACAACCACCACCGTCACCGTCATCATCATCATCTTCATCATCATCATCATCATCATCATAAGCAGCAGCAGCATGGTGTCCACCATTATGAAAATCGTCGCCATTCTCATCACCAGGAAAATCATAATCATCATTATATTGTTACCGTTAATGTTGTTCATGTGCTAGTAGCAATAGAAAGACAAAAAAAAACTGCAAAACAACTACGAGCAACAACACGGAAGGGAAAATAATCAGTAAACACACTAATCTTACAAAGACTACAAGAAAAAACAGCATTTACAGTTGACGGATATTGGTCTTCATCTTGTTTGTTGTTAATACAACGTTTCGGCAGATATACCCTCCAGCCTTCATCAGGTGTCTTGGGGAAATTTCGAACCTGGGTTCTCATTCCTAAGGTATTTTTCGATGTTGTTATTATTATTATTGTTGCTGTTGTTCAGGCGACTTCCTGGAATCGAACTCGGAATCTTGGGGTTAGTAGCCCACGCTCTTAACAACTACGTCATATGCCCGTGGCGTAGTGGTTGAGAGCGCGGGCACCTAACTCAAAGATTCCGAGTTCGGTCCCAGGCAGTTACCTGAATAATAATAATAATGATAATGATAATAATAACAACAACAACAACATCGAAAAATACCTTAGGAATGAAAACCCAGGTTCGAAATTTCCCCAAGTCACCTAATGAAGCCTGTAGGGTATATCAACCGAAACGCTGTGCTAACACCAAATGAGACGAAGAGAAATTTCCGTCAAATGTAAATAATGCAAATAATGTACGTAATTCCTCATCTCTTAAATATACAACTGAACAACAATAGCATCAGGGAAAAGGTTACTCACACAATTAAATATAGACTAGCAAATAGTAAAATTATATAATTGCTACTTTACATAAACAAAGCAAAATCACATGCGAGCGGTGGCATGCCTCAAGGTTCAGTGCTTGAGCCCTTATTGTTCTTAGTCTTCATAAATGACTTGCCCGACGACCTCACGCAACACACCCTTCTATTTGCCGATGATATCAAACTGGTCGCTCCGCGCGCTAATATAGAGGATCTTCGTCGATGGAGATAGTCTAACGAATGGGACCTGTGTCTGAACGTGTCAAAGTGCTGTCATTTACCTGTTGGCTTTTCTCCTGCAACTCAACTTGATTTTGAGCCGGGTCGTCTACTGCTGGAGAGGACCGACCAGGTAAATGACCTGGGTATCTTGGTGGATTATTCCTTTTCGCCTTCGGCCCAGTGCGTCCATGCTGCCAACAAAGCACGCGGAGTTCTGTTTTTAATTCACAGTAGCCATATTCCTACCGCTCTATGTCACGCTGGTGAGACCCATATTGGAGTACGGGATTCAAGCCTCTTCTCCTTATCTCCTCAAAGACATACATCATCTCGAAAGAGTCCAGAAGCTGGCTGCCCGCATGGTACTTGGTCTCAAGTATTTGTCTTATGAAGAAAGGCTGAAGACGCTCGACCTTTATTCTCGAGAAAAACGACGACGCCGTGGTGATCTCATTCTTGCTCACAACATCATAAGCGGAAAGTGTAACCCCGCGAAAGAGCTCTTCTTCACTCCTGCTCCAGAATGTCGGCTGCGGAGTCACTCCGAAAAGCTCTATCTGCGACGATTTCATCTCAATCGAAAAAGAGGAGCTTTCTCCGTCCGTGTTGCGGATCCGTGGAATAAGCTGCCGGACGAGATAGTGAAGATGCCGACGACCGCTCGGTTCAAAGTCTCCCTTGACCACAAGTGGCCTGAACTCTTTACATGAACACCACCCTGTACATAACTCCATATCCTCCTATATGGCCTTGCTTTTTGCTTTTTGAGCCAAAAAATTTACTAACTAACTAACAACAATAACAACAGCAACGATATGACCATAAATTAAAGAGACTAGCATTACAAACCACCTGGCAATAAACACAAGAAACATTGAATTTATGAAATACATAATAACAAATACAAACATTACACCAGAAAATTTCATCACACCCAAAATTTCCCGACCTGCACACATACAAATCTTTCAAATAACACAAAATACATACACACACTTAAAAACCCAATTGCCTCAGGAAATCGGAGATTTTCGAAGGGATATCCCCCAGAGAATTCTTCGTGGTTTACTCTTGGAAAAACCCAAAGTAAACAGGAGGTACAGACAATCTACCAAACCAAACAAATCCAAGTAAATTTACGTTTCCTATACATTTCCCGACAACATGGTCGTTTACAGAATAGGCAGCGTAAATGTACATGGTCTGGGATCGCCTTGGAAGCGGGGTCACCTGCTCAAAGACCTCAGGGCTCTGAATGACGACGTAGCCATTAGTGAAACCAGATTTCCGACTTACGATAATTGTGTCCCATTCTCGGTATCTATGACGTGTATGCATCTCCAAGTCGTCCGGAAGCAGAAGGAGGAGTTGCCGTGATGGTTCAGGAAAAAATGGATCTTGCAATAAGGACGATCTTCCTGGATCCGGAAGGTATGTCGGTGGTCCTGGACGTGACAGGCAGTGAGGGAGATACTTTAAGGCTAGTTGCCGTCTATGCCCAGATAGGGCAGGACGACCAGATTTCTTTAGACGTCTAGAAAGCTTCATGGGAACGTCTCGCTCTTCAGTGTTAGTGGGGGATTGCAATGGAGTTTTAGATGTAAGGTGGGACCGTGTAGGTTCAACAGATAGGAGAGGAGGGCGAAAAAGCCTCGTAAATCTGCTCAAACAATTCTAATTGTCTAGCAGGTATCGACTGGATTTCCAGGATATGCTAGTATGAACCTGGTCAAACCGCATCGGGTCATCCAGATCGTATCTAGATAAGATATTCTGTGGAGTAGCAGTTAAGGATAGCATAGTTTGCCGACAGCTTAATATAGTTGACTACATATACCACAAATTCGTGATCTGTACAGTCGACATAGATAGATTTCATAGGCAGGGACTCGGTTACTGGAAGCTGAAAACGTCGTTGCCGCCGTAAATATTTCAGTGACCGGATTAGTGAACTAGTTAAGAGGGCGTTGACGGGGGCAGTAATCAACAATAAATGGTGGTTCGATCTGAAAAGGACGATTAGAATAGAATCGATAAGATCTCCCTAAAATTACTGACATCGTACCAAAATTGAAAGTATTATTATTATTATTATTATTATTATTATTATTATTATTATTATTATATTATTATTATTATTATTATTGTTGTTGTTGTTGTTGTTGTTGTACTTAGTATTGACTGTTCATGATTTACAGATTCATCAACCTTCTCAACTCAGAGGTTTCCTGAGGGTTGTGAATCCTGGTTTATGGTGTCATCGACAAGTGTATGTACATTTAAATTAATTTTGGTTTTACATGGGGTTCGACTAGTTGTTTGTGATGCTATTTTCGTGATTGCTCTGTTTTGTATAAACAGCATTGTTTATATTCAGTTGTTTTATTGTGCGTGCAATATATTTTGTACAATTTTATTCAAAGATTGCCAGTTATTCTGTATAGTATACGGTGCAAATTTAAGGTAGCATTAATATATTGTGTAGACTGAGTTGTGTGCTTATTGGTTTAACATTGTCATTTATCGGTACTATTGGAGTGTTTGTTTTGTGGTAAGTGGAGATCTTGTTTAATCTGTTGTTTATTATTTGACTAGTTGCATTTTTGTGTATATTATTTTATTGGGTGATTACAATATAGGTTATATGATATGTATAGAGTGTACTGTTTCATTTCTGACATTAACTTGAAAATGTACTTCTAAAAGCTACCTCCAGTTATTACTTCTATTCTAGGATTATATATAGAGCTGTAAGCCATGATATAACTTTTAATATATTGCTTATGTTTTCATCATAACCATCAGCAAATTTATTATTGTTGGACATCAAACTCTCATAGTCTTTTATATTCAGCTTCAAGATTCTTTTATTTCAAAGTTTTCTTTGCTTAATTCTATACTGTATTTTGGTAAGTAGCTTGCATACAAACCACAGGGTTCCGAGTTAAGTTCCACTGCGTGGCACCTTGTGCATGTGCCTTCTACTATAGCCCAAGGCCGACCAAGGCCTTTTGAGTGGATTTGGTAGATGGAAACCTCGCTTGAAAACCGCCATTGGTGTGTTTACGTACCCGTAATTTAGCGGGTCGGTAAAAGAGACCGATACAATAAGTACTAAGCTTACAAAGAATAAGTCATGGGTTCGATTTGTTCGATTGAAGGTCGTACTTCAGCATAGCTTCAGTCAAATGACTGAAACAGGTAAAAGAATAAAACAGTAACAGAATAGTGTACATGGATTTCTATTGTTTTCACCTCTCATCACATTTCAGTGATCTTTTTCGTTTTATGCATGTCTCAGAAAGTAGCAGTTAGGTCATTATGATATACCTACAGCGCATGCATCTCGCTCTTACTATTACATATCAGTATTTTTATTTCTTACCGAAGTTTTTGCATATTTCAGAGGTGATATGATTTTTGACTCTATACATATTCTCGAACTTGGCAAGTTTTGAGCAACCATAGGTGATACTTAGTTTAAAATGTCTTGCTCATGTTGCATGCTTGTTGTTGCTTATAAATTGATAATCTATTATTTCAAAGAAAATAGAAAAGATTTAAAACTACATCTATAATGAAAGCTAAATCATTATACCTTTTAATTTGACCTGAACATATACCAATAAAAGTTGTAATATTCTAAGTTCCTATTTTCAGATCTTCGTTACTGCGGATATATTTCACCCGCACAGTAATATACATTTGTGATATGCCATAAATTTTGATTATTATATCTATGATACGATAAGCTTTTATTAGTTTCAATGTGACATGATACATATTACCATGATTGTGATATAATAAATATATATCTTGCATTAAAGATGTTTTTGGCACATACACCTAGTTACATGTAACAGGAATATTCACGTTACTTCAAAGTGTTCTGTCCATGTTCAATTAAAACCCTACATTTCAAAACTTACATCTACAGTGATCTACTCTAAAGAGGCGAGGCCCCGAGAGTCACTGCTATATCAACTGAAAAGATAAGCACTGGAAATTGCATTATTTTACGATTTGCATTTGAAATCCATGTCCAAGAAATGCGATAAACAATGTGTAACTAATTTAAAGAACACAGAATTTCTAAGGAGATGACATTTTGTATTAAACATGCTTTGAGATGGCCAAATATAACAGAGGCCACTCTATTGAATTACAGGAATAAAGATGTAGAGATTTTTTTGTATGGGAGTAAATTACAAAAGACGCAATTACTAAGCTAATGATGATCTAGCTAGATATCAGATTCAATGAATGGCTGCTGTCTACGCCATTGATAGTAGACTTATGGCATTTTAGGTTGTAAACTATCGAACATTAGGAAACAAACAATGTCGGAAACAGATATATATTCCAGAAGTGCAACGCATGATCAAAGTGCAAGTGTTTATTTCCGAAGAGAATTTAAATCCTGATTAGGGATGTATCATTATAAAAATTATAATACTAAACATGATTTTTGTAGTGGATTACACTTGGATTATATATTTGAGACACGATTCATCATTTGCTAAGAGCTACAAAATTGTACGTAGAAGATAAATGCTTCAGATAAAGAATCAAATAAGTATTTGGTACAAGAATTTTGCCAGTGTGTAGTAACTGCTCGTTCCCATTTGTTTACCCCTAGAAAGTATGGAAAAATGGCTAATATTTCTTTCAGATTTCGCTTATGTTACATTTATTCAAACCACAAAGAATCCCTTGCAACCCTACTGTTGCTCATGACAGAGATATACTTATTGTCAGCTACTAAGGGAGATGATCAAGTGGTTAAGGTCAAGTAACTGACAAGCAAATCTATGGTATTGAACAGAAATATTTGCTATAACGATATTTCTACTTCAGCACCACAGCGTTGAATATGTCTGAAAGGTAATGGAAAATAGGTCAGTCTAAAAATTTATCCCAAAGGTAGAGTTTGAACGGAATAGTTGATTTCCTTTGATTTATAGATAAAAGCAAATGGGAAATAACACTTACTGAAAAAAGAGAGACAAAATTCAAACAAACATCTATGTTATTAAGTTCCTGTGGTGACCAGTTCAGAAGACCAGATGTAGGCGTAAAGAAGGCAATGCAAAGGTATTGTGGGCAATATGCATTTCGTTTATCTAAGAGTTGCTAGTTAAGTGTTACTTTTCTGTGGTATACATTCCCATTCTCTCCTTATTTATGGATCCATCATGGCTGACATTTACATCTTGTTTAAGATACATATGATTTTCATCTGACTGTAAAGGTTGTTTTGTTAAGCAGTTCAAATTTAAGTTTTCAGAGGAGAGCACACGTTTCTACGTTTTATTGTGAAAAATGTACGATTGGACTCACCAAATTTCAAACCAATATCCGTAGAAAATTAGGATATGAGGTACAAATGCATTTTTATGTGGTCGATATTTAACCCATTCAGTTTCAGAACATAGACAAAGAATAGAAGAGAGACACATATGGATTCATTTCTATGGTCATTATGTTTTGTGAACTGGTATGATAGTGGGCTTAATGAGAAGACGAAGAGTAACACCGACTAACACACTGTAAAATACCTTTTTAGTAATGAATGCTATCCTACGCTATTTGTTCCTTATTCCTAAAGAGTAAAATGCTGTATCAAGTTTTGGTTAAACTTTCAATAGCACTCACAAGGGGTTGTACAACTTTGGGTAACTGTAAATCTTCGATAATCCACCCATATAACGTACTCAAAAACCTCCTTGTAGTCCAGGGATACTTTTTGCTATTGTTCCTGGATGAATTTGTTAATCAGTAGCTGCTGTATACAACCATACACATCCTACTTTCCCCCAACTTGCTCTGGTGTTACAATGTTGTTGGTAGTACATCATCCCGCAAGGACAGTTTGAGGCAATTAATGTATACATCGTACATGACGTTCTAGCAGGCGGTAATTTTAACAGCGGGTGATTTGTCTATGCTTGAGTATGAGAAGAGTTGCAGTTAACAACTACTGAGACAGATCTTGTGTGTCCTTGTTACTGTAACCATGCAACCGTAAGAGATCTCACCGACAAAAAGTGAAAATCTTCAGCTAGTGACCTGTTATGAGGTTAGGGGGAATTTCTTGTTTGATATATTCTCTGTATCTATTTCTAGTATTACACCGTTTATTTCATATTGCTTTTGCTGGCCATGCAGCCAGTAATCATGCTTCAGTTCGTTTAGCCATACAGTTTGTTTGTTGAGATCATCATTTATATCCCGTACAAATATTTAGTTGCAATCAACCTGATTTTTTGGGGGGTGTCTTTTAGAGTGACTGAGCCTTTTGATTTGAAGCTGCGATAAACTGCCTTGGAATTTCAGTATCTTTAACATTTACCATTAACATGGAGTAGATGTATATTTTAGTCATTCAGTTGTAGCAGTGTGTTGTTTCAGCTCGTGCATTCTGAAGTTTACGATTTTGAATCTTGTGTCACCAAATCACAACTGTAGAACAGTGATCTGTGTGATACCTTTGCAAAGAATTTTATTTTTCCAGTTACGTATTTGTTTATTGCACGTTCGACGTACAATATAACGGGATAATAACTAACATCCTCGCAAAGCGTTCTACTCAATCAAGATACACAATACTTGTAATTACACTTGACAATACGCAACTACCAGCTTTACATAGCTCACCGACATTCTGCGCATGTCTAATTATATTGTGGTTACAGTCCATATGGAACCAACCAAATAGGGGTGTTCTACTTTCACACATCACCTCCCCCCATTTGAATTTGGCTTCGTCCTTTTTCTTTTTAATTTATTTATTCATTTATCATTATCATAATTTTATTTCCTTGGTGTGAAACTAGCACATCCCTTTTTTGGGGGCGTTAATTTTCATAATTTCTGTATGTTTACTTTTCCTGGTCGACCTACATGTCGATTCTGCTTTCACGTGTGGTTCTGTGACCGGGAACATGTCATAGCATTATCCATTCATCTCGCCTTGATTTTTTGTATATCTTTTCTTTAATTGGTTCAAATGCCGTTTATGTTCATATTTTGGTCCTTTTACCATTTACATCACATTACCCAGACTTCCAGTTGTATTACATAGTTCCAAGTCTTTTTTTCCGTTTTTATACATTTTTAAAATACGCTTTGCTTGAAAAAACTTCATTCTACTTCCCGAATTTTGTATTTTCCGTTGCATGCCCCGACAACAATTTGTCAAACACAGAACGAATCTTCGTGGAAAACATCACATCTGCGGGTGACTTACCCGGATCTATATTTAGATTTGGTGTTATTCTGTACATCAGTAATAACCTTGACATGTTTCTATCTTCAAAAGCTTCCCGTCTGGTCTTTCTTAAGGCTCTCTTGAATGTGTCAAAGAATATTTCCGCCAACACATTTGATCTTGGATGGTATGTCGGAGTTAACATTATGATTTATGTCGATTGATGTATAGAATTTTTTGAAGTCCTTCGCCGTGAATTGTGTGCCATTATTTGACACGATCGTATATTGTACTCCTTAACAAGCGAACAATTCTTCTAAGAAATCAATAGTCACATTTGCGGTTAGCCTTGAGCATTTGCACACTTCAGGCCATTTCGAACAGCTATCCACCACGATGATATAAGAGCCATTTATTGGTCCTGAAAAATCCACATGCAGTCTAGACTATGCTGGATCCGTTTATGGCTACAGTTGTATCTGTAGTGGGGACGCCTTTGCTGCCATAGCGCATCACCTACATTATTTTACCAGTCTCACAAATTGTTTGTTCATATTCGGCTAATACAGGTAACTCCTCATGAGGGTTTTCATCCGGGCAATCTTCAGATGTCATTCAATTTTCTGTTTTGCAGTGCTTCAGGTATGATGCACCTTCTGTGCATCATCGTTCAAAAGGGTAGTCCGCCAGCACTATAAACGGTTTGCTGAATGCATAAGGATACCCTTTATCGAACCGAAGAAAAAACAGTAACTGTTGGCGATCAGTTTGCAGTGTAAACTTCCTACCGTGTAGAAATATATGGAATTTCTTTACTGCGAAAATTAATGATAAGGCCTCCTTTTTGATATGGCTGTAGTTTTATTCTGCTACTAGAACTCTTGATGCATGTGCAATAGATTTCTTTTTACCATCACTAAATTTATACAATATTACAGCTCCTATGCCATATTGCAGGTATGGATCGAAATGATTTAATGCTAACTCTAATGAGAACCCCTGTTTTAATTCTCGAATGCTTTCTGACGTTCGTTTGCCCAGTCCCATTTCGTGTTTTTCTTTAACAAATCAATCATCGAACGGAGCTTTTAGCTCATACATCTTAGGTATGTACAGCTGCTGATAACCTACCAAACCTACATATGCTTTTAATGTTCTTTTGTTATTAGGAGCAGACATATTTTTTATCACGTCGACCTAAGCATGGTCCGGTATTAGTCCGTTTTCATCGATCACCTGTCTCAAGTACTTTATTTTTGTTTAAAAAAACATCGCATTTATTTTCACTGACTTTAAATCCATCGTCACTTATTATTCTAAAAAACTTTTTTATATGTTCAATGTGCTGGTCATTCGATTCCCTTTTGACCAATATGTCATCCAAACTCACAGTTTGCTAGCATAGTGTCCATCACTTGGTCAAATATTGCTGGTGTGACCTTAACCTCAAATGGCAGTATTTTGAAATGGCACCGATCTTTATGAGTATTAATTGTTAGTACTTCAGCACATTTCTCATCTACCAGTAATTGGAGGTAGGCCTCTGCCAAATCCAGCTTGGAAAATTTCTTACCATCATTGCACTTAGCAAATATTTCTTCTGGCATTGGAAGCGGAAAGTTGTAAGTCTTTAAACAAACATTAACACCTTTTGAGAAGTCCGCACAAACTCATATTTTGTTGTTTTCATTTTTTATATATACACAGTAGGAGCCGCCCACTCTGAGTAGTCTACTGTTTTAGTTACCTCCAATTCTTCCAATCTTTTCAGTTCCTTCTCAACTTGATTTAACACCACAAAAGGCACATTCCGTTTTGGTTAGAACACCAGCACTACATTTTCTTTCAACTCAAACATTACATTGAAATTGTTTTACATGTTCCGAGTTCCTTACAGAACACATCAGAGTACATCTTCTTTAATTCTAATTTAAATCTTTCCGACGCATTATATGACACGAAGTGTGACGCATTCATCTTTTACATAATACATTCAGTGGTAGATCCCACAGGTCGAATTCTTCCATTAGATCTGTACTGAACAGATTCATCGTATTTTTAGATACCATTATTTTACTTTTCCGCATCATTTAATTTCTGGCGAAATTGACCTCGTTCTCCTGATTTAATGTTATTCTGAGCTATCTTAGTAGTTTTCTTCTACCTATCTTAATCCATTTTGCCGTATTAATTATCGATACGTCTGAACCGGTATCTAATCGCATTTGTCTGAAAAATCATTTATTTTTACCAACATAAATATTCGGTTTTCTATGGTATAATTTTTTTTTTGTTGTGTAGACTTTCTTCAGTTTCTCATTTATTACATTTTTCTTCAACCAGCATGTTGACTGTCTATGCCCAATTTTACAGCACTTAAAACATTTTTATCTTGAAAGGGACAATCTTTCTTAAAATGAAGGTCTCCGCAACCATAGCACTGATTTGGATTTATCTGTCTTTTTTCTTTCAATACTTTCTTTACATGTTTGTACATTATCATTATTATTATTATTATTATTATTATTATTATTATTATTATTATTATTATTATTATTATTATTATTGTTGTTTTCTATTTCTCTTGTATCTTCTCGAAGTTTTATTATATGTTGGCATACTTCAGCCACTTTTTTCAAGGTTAGTTCAACATCTTGATTCAACTTTGATAATATTCTTTTTTCTAATTTCCGCGTTTTCCGTTACCACAAACCCCTTAACGAATATTAGGCACTTGAACATATATGGCATTAATTCTCTAGGCTTAAACTAGCGTATATTACAAAGTCGGACTCATTCTTCTTTAAATCTAAACATTCCCACCGAATGTTAAACAGCGAAATTTTTCGCTAAAGTCAAAATATTTATCGTTTCATCAAAGTACAATTCCGCGGGCTTTCTTGGTAAAATAAAGTTACGAAAACTTTCGAGTTCCGGGAGCGTTGCCTACTTTTCACAAGACCATCCTTCGCATTCCTCTCTGAATATGTCCTCGTATCGTCTTTAATACGCGGTAAAGGTAGTTCCATCATCAGGTTTGTACTGAAATTCTTCGATGGAGTTTGCAACACCGTCCGGTGAAAATGATTCTGTCGACCACAGTAGTAAATGTTTTAACTTCTGTTCTTGTTGCTGCTGTTCTTGTTATTTTACGACTGCTTTCAATAATCCTTCCATTTCGGTATTATGTTCAGTTTCAGTATTGTTCGAATCCTCTGTTCTGTACGAAACATCGACGCCACTGTGGCGATATGGTCTGAACACTCGTCACCACTCTTGTATCGCACGTTCGACGTACGATATAACGGGATAATCGATAACGCCTACGCAAATCGTTCTATTCAAGATACACAATACTTGTAAATACACACGACAATACACAACACCTGGCTTTACACAGCTCTATTTCTTTTATTTAGACGCATGGCCTTTATAGAGAGGGGACACCACAAGGACAGACAAAACAAAACAACTGGGGTACATAAAAATATACAACGAATGAATTATGAATATAAATGAAACGAGAATGACATGGCTTTCATAACCCGCAAAGCAGGTATTTCCATTTGACTGTTTTTTAAATAAAGTTTGTACTTATCAATATTGTATTTTGTTAGTTTTCCTTTTGTTTAAAAATCTACACAATGTCACAACAAAAATTTCGTCAAATCATCAAATATTACCACTGGTGGCAAATCATCGTAACCAAATCGAATTCCTGTCATCACTATCCTGTCGCCAAATATTTCCTGCAACCTTCTTGTTCTCTCTTCCTCCAACAGCACCGCTTTCTCATCTCCGTTTTCCTCTCTGTCAGCCAGTTTAACCCTTAATATATGTTTCATTTTTGAAATTTTCTTTTCCATCTCTACACTATTTTTGTAATGAATCAATTCTTTCATATTACTCCTTCGGTGCTGTACCTCACCACTCTCTTCCTCTGTTTCTGGTATTCACTTACATGTCTCTTCTTCTTCCGCCGTTCCTTCTCACTTTCATGTCGCTTCTTATTCCGCCCTTCCTTCTCCTTCCTAGTAGAAGGCAACGGTCTTTGTGTTCGTTCCTCAATTAGCTCCTCAGTCTTTCTATTCTCGTTCTTGTTCACCTCTGCCTTTGTTTCCTTTTTAGGTGGAGATTCCACGTTACTCCTCTTTCTACCACTGTATATTTTCCACTATTTCCTCCTCCTCAGTAGTTGCGCCCTCTTCTTCCTGGCTCGCCTTCTCTGCCTCCTCCTGTTCAGGTTTCTGGGGACGTTCAGGTTTCTTCTACGACGATCCTTAATGTTGTCTCATCTGGTAGCACCAGCTCTTCCGCAATTTTGTGAAGGTCAGGCAGGCTGATATGGACCGACACCTGCAGTCCAAACCCCTATCAGTTCACTTCCGTCATTCTCGATATCTTTAACACCTCAGAATCTTCCTCTGTGTAATAGAGGATGGCTGCCACCAGCCATACCACTTCAATTTCTTGGGCACTCTACCGATTATTACTCTGGCCGCACGTTTGCCACAGTAAGTAGGTAACAATGCCCACTCGGCTGATCTTAAAGGCACAGTGGAGTATTTCCTTGCTACTTCTTCGCTTACGAAGCGTACTTCCACCGTGCAGTATTTTTCCCCTCGTGTAATATGTCGTCATATCTTTGTCTCTTGTCGATATTCCTCTACCGCTTCCTCCGCTGCTACTTCACTATTTTCCGTTGTCACATTCAACGTTCTATAAATAATTGTCCTTTTTCAGTTTTTTAAGTATTAGTTTAGGGGTCATCAACCTCAGGTTGTCCCCTTCCTTCTTCAGCAAACTGTTACATTTTTTAAAATTCTCCTTTAATTCGATTTGACGGAACTGCAGTACATCTATTGACAGGCATTTGACGGCCACCGCAGCGTAACTCCCTGCTGGTTTACTTTCCATAACAGTATTATTCATAACTTCACCCATAAATTGGGAAGTAAAATAAAAGCCATAAAACAACAATTCCAACAATTCCAGTCAAAATACAGTTCAACATTTCAGTAAATTAACAATACAATACAACAAAACTCACATGGAGAGAACTCAAATACAACTACTCGCGGCCTTACACAGCTCCATTTCTTTATTATAGCCACAAGTGCTCAAAATATAGGGGGGACAAACAAGAACAGACAGGACACCAAAGAGGAGACAATACATAGAACGAATATGAATGAGATGATTATATAATAATGAAATTATGAATGGTTGTATGCGCATCTCACCACATGCAGTACTATTAATCTTATTTACAGTCCATTATTATTCTGTATTTAAATCACAATTAATTAACATATAACATACCATTGCAAGTCGCCAAGCTGTATATTCTCCAGCGGTCCACATCGAATTCCTGAAGCATTGACTTTCTAATTAAAAGTCTTATTATTCGCTATCCATTGATTGAGAGCTATGTAAAAGACAGTCCTTTATTAATGATATCACGTCACCCCAGTTGATTACTGGTTCCAACTTTTCAAACTCGACTTTAAACTGTACCTTTCCCAAGTCACACCTTTTTTTAAAACTCCTCATATCAATTCGGTTCTATTACTATTGATTTAGTTCCATCTTTGCTGTAACCCTTAGGTATTTCTACCCGTGATTACTCCTTCATTCCTTTTTTCTTCACCCCTCTTCAACCTCATATTCAGAGGAGACACTTTCAAACTTTCTTCTTCTGTCATTTTTGTCACTATTTTATCTCCATTACTTCCCATCGCCTTTTTTATTTATTTTTCAGCTTCTCCGGTGGAGAAGCTCTTCTACTTTTTCTGCGAATTCCTCCTCTATATCCATTTTCTCAGCTTCTTTTTCGCACTCCTCCACGGTTGCATGTCTCTACGTTGAACTCTCCTCGCTCACTTTTTCCTTGCTTCGACGGCTGTCCGCTTTTTTGTTTCCTCTTTTGCCACACAAAAAAAAAAACATTTCAACGGTCTGCCCTCTACTACCACATTCACCTTGTTTCCTTCGGGCAATATTATTTCTTCAGTTATGGAATTCAGGTCTTCCAGGGTGGTTTGAAATTTCATTTCTAGCCCGTATGCCCATACGTCCACCTCTTGCGTTCTTGTTGCCTTAAATATTTTCGGACTCTGTATCAAGTGGAATAAGACTGCCGCCATAATCCATGTCTCGTTATATTCGGGTGGGGTTTTACCCACCCTTAATCTCGCCATTCTTTTTCCGCAGTAACTCGGTAAGAAAGCTCATTCGTCGTTCCTAATCGCGTCTACTGCATGCTCTGCTGCTGCTTCCTCTGATGCGAACCTGACTTCTACCACTCCGAACTTCTGACTTCTTGTTACAAAAGTCGTCAGGTGTTTAATATTTTTGAGCATTTTTGCTATACTCTCAGTCGTCGTGGTTTCGATTTTTCCTGTGGACAATCTTAAAGTCTTATACAGGACCAGAGAGTTCGCTGTTCATTGATTCGTTGACAATGTTTCACATTCTTTAATTCTGTATGTTTCTACCTTTACGTACGTCTCTGTTAACGTGGCAATATTGTCGCTACCTGTTACCGCAGCTGCATAGCTCTGGCTCGAGGTATTCAAATTCTCCATTATACAATTGAATTAAAAACAACCGAAATATACGGGTACACCCGCACAGGGAAAGCCTTCAGCATTCAGTAATAATCAAATTCACAATCAACATTGAACTCAAAAATTAAGTCCAACACTCTCTGACCGACCTTCAAATACAACGACAATTCGCGGCTTTACACAGCTCACCTACTCACTGCACATGTCTATTTATATTGTAACACAATCCATTAGGAGCCAGCCAAATAAGAGTGTTGTACTTCCATACAACAGTGCTCATACAGGATCAGGCTTTGTGCTTGGTTTTTGATTGCGTAGCTTAAGCTCTTTGTGATAAGCTAATTATATACTATCTGAGACAAATATATAAAAAAAATAGTTGTTTCGTAGGTTAGTTTCACACCTCTAGGCGATGTGGTCTTCAGCTGCTTTTGCTATTTCATTTAATGCCCATATTGCTAATTAACCGGATTCTTTCCTCATACCGATGTTATATGGCCTGTCATTCAAATTAAGCTTGTGGGCCTGTGGAAGTGTACAATTCCAGATCCCTTGTAGGACACTCACAAGTTTTTGATGCACTTCTCTTTGTAGAGTTGTAAGGTAATTTGTTACGTACAATAAGTAGGATAATCAGACAACAGTAAAAACAATGTAATCAACTAGCAAATCGGTTTAAGAAACAACAATCAATATTCCTTATGAACTAAACAACCGACCCCTTCCGACTTCACTGCAAACTAACACAAATTTCACTCGACACCGAACACTGAGATCACTCGGATCGTTACTATTTATACTTTACTCAGAGCAGTTTATCTTTTGCAAGGAGACGCTGTAACTCCCTTTTGCTACCGTGAGCAAGTGAAATTTATTTTATTTTATTTTCTTTCCAGCACCTCTCCATCTTTTGTTTTAGCTGCTGTATCTTAATTGTCATCCAACTTTCAAGGTAGTATTATTGTTCGTTACACATTTATCTGTTCGTTGTACTAAACATTCTTGATAGTACTCTTTCTTTTGTTTTCCTTTCGGAAAATTTAATATCTTTTTCTTTTAGATATTACTTCCAGATATTCAGTGTGTTTTCGTTTTTTGAAGCTAGTACTACGGGGTTCATTATCTCTCGGTGCTGGCACTTCAAACATATCATAGAAGACTTCAATCGGTAATATCCTTTGTTTTTCTGTATGTCTTATCGTTAACTAGTTAAAATATGTATTATGTTCCGAACGTTGTTCTTTAATGAAATACATCATGTTACCTAATCTTTTGCTTACACAGTCGTCCTCCCAACATCCTTTACCATTTTTGTAATTTTGAAAATGAACTTTATATCCTAATTCGAAATGTTTTGTAATAGTTCTTGTATATCTTTCAAATGTATTTTTGTCTTTGCTTTATAAGTATTTTCCCTGGTAATAATTTATCGAAGATCTATTTTATTTCACACGCGAAGATTAACTCTTTTGGTGACTTTCTTGAGTAAGTATTTGGATTTGGCGTTATTCTATCTACTCTCAAAAATTTAGTTAGTGCCACGTCATTATCGAGCTTGTTGCTAGTTTTTCGTAAATCTCTTTTGAACGTGTCGATAAATCTTTCTGCCTGTCCATTTGACCTCGGGTGGCAGGGCGGGGTAAAGTTTTGCTTTATGCTATACAATTTGCAGAAATTTCCCGTGAATTGTGCTCCATTATCTGAAATTAACGTGTCTGGAAAACCGTATCGAACAAATATGCCGAGTAGGAATTTTATTGTTGTCTTTACTGTGTATTTACTACATCTGCATACCTCTGACCACTTTGTAAAGCTATCTTCAATCATTAGATAGTATGTGCCGTTCACTGGCCAGCGTTGTCGATATGTATCCTGGATCATAGGTTCACAGTCTCCGTGCATAGACATAGTTTGTCCAAGAGTATTTGTGGAAATATTTTCTAAAAAAATTCTCTTTAACACTTCAAACGAATTAAGTTTAGAGATATGATATTTACGCTTTTACAACAGAGATTTATGTTGGGGGAGTCCCATAAATAGAATAATTCTAACCATTCGTTATCGAATAGATCGGTTGCATTTTTAACGTCGAAGAATTTCGCCTTGCATATTTTCTCTCGAAATGCGACATTTCGCCTATACAATATAACTTTTCGCTCTTCACACTACGAGCAGATTTCATGTGTCCATGTTCTACTTGCATTGTAACTCTCTTCACAACAATAGTATAGGAATATCTTTTAGCTACATTGTTGGTGTGTTGTTTACTACTATATTTAGCTGACCGTTCTTTCTGTTCATCAGAGGAAGTGAGATGATTATCTTCAATGGATAGTTTTATAGTGCCAGACTGCTTTGAATTAGACATTTCCGTTAGATGTATCAATTTATATGAAATGATGCGTTTTGCTTGTTCATTTAAATATTTTGAAGAAAAATTGGATGTTTGGAGAACCACAAACTTTTTAGCCTTTGCATTAAATCCGAAAGATTTCTGGTCATATTGTATATAGGCTTCATATAAATACTTATTAAGATTGTTACTCCACTGTATAGTGTGATTGGAGTCGGGGAAGACATAACCATGATGAAATTTTTCTATTCACTGATATTTGTATTTGTTTATCAAAATGGACAACGTTTTGTCAGAATTAAATTTAAAATCATTCACAGCTTGTGTGATCTTTCCATTCAAATTTTCTTTAATCTTAGAATTGTATTTAAACGTACATATTGAGTGGTGTTTCTTTTTTTCGTGAATTTTTTTGAAACGTTACTTGGCTTATTTCTTTATGTGTGTAATGTTACAGTGCAGTGTTTATATAAATATTTTACGGAGTATGTATCGTTTATATATATTTGTTGGAATATATGTAATGCTTAAATACTTATGTGGAAATATTTGTGTGTAATCTTATCGCACTCTGTATTTCAACTTTTCCGATATTTGATATGTTGACTTCATATAACCAGTAATTACACACGTCCGACTATGGATGTAATTATGTATTTATGTATGTATGTTTATATATGCATGTATATGTATCTTGGTATACATGTAGACAGGAACACAATTGGATTAACATGTAAACACCTAAACTTCCTTACTTTTTTTACGGGTTTCGTTACTAATCTTATCATCAAGCGGAAAATACTGTTCTCGAGCAAGTAGTTTTATAATATTAAAATTCGGAAAAGAAAAGAAAAACACATACACAAAAGAAGAAACTTATGATTATGTTGCGCCTAGAGAGAATGTAAGCGAAAGTTTTAGTACTATGAAGTAAAACGGAACCAAAACTCTCTAAATTATTATATAATAACATTATTATTATTAATATTATTATTATTATTATTATTATTATTATTATTATTATTATTATTATTATTATTATTATTATTATTAATTTCATTATTATTATTTAATAAAAGCATAAGTAAATAATGAAAAGTAAGGGGAAAAGCAATTGAGCAAGCATATAAAATAACGTGAAGGAGGAATTGAAAAGAACGTTGAAGAGATTCCAAATCTTCATTGAAGCGATTGACATATGAAGCCAATAAAAGTAGATGGTTTGTTACGAAGAAGCGGGTGCAAAGTGCCTGGGAATATTTAAAGCAAGTCTAGCTAGACTAAATGGGCTAAGCAAGTCTAGCTTTGGTCAATGGACGGAAATAATTTCACTCGATAATCATATAAACTAGAAAGAAACAAAGAATAAAAAAAAAAATGCAAAATCCTTTCGATGAAAGCGCCTCAGTGTGGAAATATGTTTCCATATGTGTGTATTTCTATAATCACTATTTTCTAAAACAATAGGTCATACGAACCGTTCTCTACAGAGATTCATGTTTCGTATTAAATCATATTTATAAAAAACGAATACATGTACAACCTTATTTTCCATGCCTAAATTCGTCAGTGACCATGGATCTGCACATACTCCTGTCCTACATATAAGTTAGCCAGTTATTGGATCAGTGTGTGTGTGTGTGTGAGTATCCCGTATTTCTCTAAGTCTTCCCTAACTTCAATCATTTTTGTTTTCAGTTTTCCGTTACTGTTCCAGAATTTTTCAATTCATGTGATATCCATTGAGCTTCGATTGTTGCATACTTTTTGCGTCAAGAATGTTTTTTGGTGGTTTATCATAATCCAATCCTTGTATGAACTTCAATGTTTACCTCTCTCAGTATAATTTGTTTTCACTAATCCTCAAAGAAACAACATTTCTGGAGCAATGAAACGCTTTTTCACTTGTATCTTGATGTTCCAGTTAACAAATCGTTATTTACATCGGTCCTCTTTCCATACATAGAGCTCTATTTTCAGTCTTAATGTTAGACGATTATTCTGCAATATCTGTTGTATCTCATTGAGAACAGCCTTATCCTCTGCAAACATGGATTTGATAACTTCTGTCGTCACAACTCGTAAAAATTTAATGTTGTCGAATTATTTCAAGGATGTTCCATTGATTCTTACAAAACCCAGTTAACATTCATGGGGGAGTATAATAAATATTGAAATAGATAAATTGAGTGGTATGAACAGAATAACAAATACTGTTGCTCCCATCATTTTTGTTTATGCATAGCCATAAGTCAAACTGATGGAGCAGAATTACTATCAAATACAGCCTAGTTGTGAACTTGCAATAATTTATTCAGATAAAACGTGTGTCTCTGATTCTTTGTTCTTATGCGATAAAAGGGAAAATTCTCTTAAGTTATTTTGAATCAGTAATATTTTTTGCGGTGTGAATTGAATGGAAAGTTTATGAGATATTTTGCCAACCATATTGTTTATATTTTTAAAATTTGTCTTTCTTGTTGCTTTAACCGAGATCCAGATTATCCCTGATCAATAAGACTTTGAGAAGAATCTCGTTGTTTTCGATTTCTCTAGAGCTACGTTATCAAGTGACCTTTTGCTATATTAGTTTGGAGTGATTCGTGTGTGGTTTGTTTACTCTTTCTAAGAGTTCATTTACCACCGAGATTCACTCACTTGTATAAAAAGATGTGTAGATAGTGATGTTGAAATTCTAGCAGGTTTTATTTTGTAAACCACAGAATCAGCAAAACATCTACCTATTATGCACACTTTTAGAACTAATAGAACCTACAATTTTCAAATGAACGTTTACTCATTTTAGAGACGCATAAAAGATGTCATCTTTGGTGATGAGTACTCTCTTGTCTTTAGGTTTTGGGATCAAGATCTTAAAATTGTGCGCTCGATCCCTAGACGGAGTTTTACGTTGAGCGCTTGAATATGACACCTCATTCCACCTTTCCAACTGAAAATGATTAGTAAATGAGTGCTAGTACAACTTTCTTTCTCTCCAGCTTTCACATGGTTGTTGTTCCCTAGGTAAAGTATGAGTGAATGATGGGGGGGGGGTTAAACACTTTAAAACTTAGAAATTACTATTATATACTCCCTTGCTTCTTACCCACTGTAGTAACAAGTGATTCTAAAAGGTATATGTTTGAACCGTGAATAAATTCAAATAATGTCGATACACGTAACATTTATAATTTTATTACGTTAATTTCTGCAACGGCATGGAGCTTAAACAAATTAATCACATTAATATTAAGTTTTAAAATAACGCCTAATTTACAGACGAAATAAATTTGAAATAATTCAATTGTTTATTTGAATTACATATATATAATAAGATGTAACACATTTATTATTTATATACAACTAAGTTAGTTTTAGTGTGATCAAACAGACAAGAATGTGTATTATTACTTGATAAATTCAATGGTTTGCTTTTTGAAATAATTAGAAACTTTATATTTATGCTTTCATTTTCCAAAATAAATAAATAAAATCAAAAGAAAAGATACTTTGTTAGCAGTTGTTTAATTGGTAGTTTATTGATATTTAGCTTGTCAGTGGTGATTAATAACCTTTAAAAATTATATAACTAAAAGCGTTATCTTTAAAACATTTTATTTCATATTCTGCACACTCAATAGTTACGTCCTGCAGCACACACACATACACACACACACACACGCGCGCACACACACACATTTACATTTACTTGCACATCTAATTTATGAAATTTCCATAAAGAATAAAAGAACTTGGTCAAATTCAATTCTCATCATTATCATGTCTGTCTGGCAGTGTGAATATATTCTCTTTTATCTTCAAATATTACCAGGGAGGAATATTTTTTGCCTTTACGTGAACGACAGAGTGAGAAAATATAATACAGACATTTGAATCTTTGGCTTTGAATCTTATTTATCAACAGAGGTCAAGAGGACTTTATAGAAAATTGCAAGCATTTCAGAGTACTTGACAAATCGGTGACAGACGTTTGAAGTCCGGTAGATCATACGGTGAATTAAAAGTACTGACCGCCAGCATAAATGCCGCATATAAAGATGTAAATTCTAAAGTGCCATACTTTATTTTAAAATGAAGAAAACAGGAAATGAGAGAATGTATTCTTTTAATTGTTTCAGTCATTTGAATGGAGCCATGATTGAGCACCACCTTGTAGTCTTAGTATCTTCTGCCGAGGCGCTAAGTTACGTGGGGGCATAAACACAACAATATCGGTTGTCATGAGGTGGGGACAACCACGAACACCAAGATACACACACACACACACACACACACACACACACATATATATATATATATATATATATATATATATATGTATATATATATATATATATATATATATATATAATATATATATATATATATATATATACACGACAGTCTTCTTTGGGTTTCTGTCAACCAAATGCGCTCACAAGGATTTAGTCGGTCCGAAGCTATATTTGAGGACACTTGCTTAAGATATCACGCAGTGGGACCTGTAGGTGGGAAGCAAGCTTCTTACCACACAGCCGCGCTGTTTCTACAAAGCAACAATAATCACTAATAAATACATACATGCACACATACATACATAGCATTTCTAGATCTATAGGAAATATTATATTGACAAGGAAATGAACCTTCGGTTCTAATCCAGAAATGAGTCGTCTATAATTAATCCATAGGCTGGGATTTCGTTATTTTCTACCTTTTTTGCCATATACAGCTTACAAATTCTGTTTGTTTGTGGAGACTTTTTATTAGTAGAGGAAATAGTGATCAATTTTGGCTGCTATTTCTAATATTTTCGGTATGTGGTTTTGAGCAACTTGTTGCATTTAACCCTTAATTATAATTATTATAACCCTTACCAAATATGGTCTTTTCCATACCGATAAATCTACTAGGTGAAATTGATTAATTTTATTAAATTAATTATATTCCACTCTTTATTGTATATATATATATATATATATATATATATATATATATTATATATATATATATATATATAATATATATATATATATATATATATATATATATATTTACATACATATATATAATATTGATGATGAAATATACACATATATAACGATAGGAATTTCGCGGAAGCATGTTTTTTTTATTTTTATTAATGAAGTACTAGATATGTTTCTGTATGGCCTGATTTTTAAGGGACTCTCTCACCGCATCCATAGGTTATGAAATATTATTTATAGTATCCATGTGATCTAGGAGAGTCCATTAATTCGACATGCATACTTCTTCAGGCAATTTTGCATTAATATACTTAGGAGTGCCTTGTTTAGACTTCAGGATATTATTTTAAGGTTATTTATACAGATATTCTCTAGAAATAACCTTAAAAAAATAATGCAAAAATGAACTGCTAACGCAGTAGAACATGCTCTTGGCATAAAAACATTTAATATACTTTATAGTGTATTATGGCTGCATAGCGAAATACCACTTACCTACAAATCATTAGCATTCAGGATATTAATTATTCCACACCAATGAAAATGATCTGCTGGATTAATGGGTGGTACTTGTGAATTCCTGCAAACTACTAAATTGATGGATGTATCGATAGAAGGCAAGAACTATGAAGAGGTTAGTTTTGTTATTTACATATCAACGCAGGTGGACACTGAGAGGAAGTAGGAAAGAGAAAGAAAACAAAGAGATAAAATTGTGAGTTGTATTCAGTCAAGTGTGTGCAGAAATGAAACATGAAGAATAAACAAAAACTGAGGAACACAGGGGGCAGAGAAAGAAAAAAAAAGGCTGAGAGATAGAGAAAAGATAGTGTGAAAGAGGGATGAAAAACGTTTAGCTGACAAGGGATTAAAACGCCGCCCCGCTTCCTCTGTTCCTCTAATTAATTGGCTTTTTCATAAATGAAATGGCGAGTAAAAGCTTATAAACCCGGAACACATATTCCGGGCAATAAATTGGCGCCATCTGAGTTACGTTACCGAATAGGCTTGGTATTAGTGGGTATTTTATATCGCCTTCCACTGCGCCAGCAGGTATGTGCCATATGCAAAATAAACACAAGGATATATAAATAGAAGTATATATATATATATATATATATATATATATATATATATATATATATATATATATATTATATATATATATATATTAACAGAAGGAGATAAACATCCAAGGCTGTGAAAGATGTCAGAACATTTATAAAGAGGTCTTCCAGCTGTTTCCGGGATATTTTATATATCCCTTCATCGGAGACGGTGTGAGAGAATGGTTAAGAAATTGTTGTTCTAGAGAAGATATGAAATAGAGAGTGAAGTGGACGAATGAAACAGGCATGATATATGCAGGGACATTTTATCTGCAGTTCCATTATTTAGGCAGAATGGTATGCACATAAGTATACAGGAAAGTTGTATGTATAACATTCTGCCTAAATAATGGAACTGCAGATACAATATCCCTGCATATCTCGCGTCAGTTTTCACTCCTCCACTTCACTCTATTTCATATCTTCTCTAAAATAACTATTGCTTAAACATTTTCTCACACTGTCTCCGAGGAAGGGATATATAAAATATTCTGGGAACAGCTGTTCTTTAATCTTTCGCAGCTTTGGATTTTTATCTCATTCTGTTAATTTTTTTTTTTATATATATGCAAGCCTATATGACCTACGTTGGACTCCTCATTCGCATAATCACCGAACCTGGAGCTTAACTATTGTCTTTCCATAGCATTTACTCACACATTACCTGACACATTTGGGTCTTCTTGACACCATTACCTCTCAAAACACACACACACACACACTCACACACACTCACACATATATATATATATACATATGTATGTATGGATGGATGGATGTATATATGTATGTATGTGATGTCACTTATGAATTATAAATTTATCCCGTTGACACATTTAGCATAGCAGGATATTCATGACGCAATCAACAGGCAGATACAGAAACGCTGCTGAAATAGCATATAAATACTAGCAGGAAATTAAACAGATTTAACGAAACACGAAGCCATAAAATGTCTTAATCTTTGTAAATAAGATGCGACTATTAACAGACAAAATGAAACACAATGACTTCTGAATTGGCCTATGGGAGACGAAACATACATATGAAGCAATGAACATAATAACTGACGATTTGGCAATTAAAACAATGACAGCTGTAGAATAAGTTGCAAAAAAAAAGAACTAGCTATCCAAAGTGGAAACATTTCCAGCTACAAAGTATACACACAAACGTTCAAAAATGCACACACACAAACAACCACGCACACATACACACATATACACACATACACGCATATACACACATACGCACATATACATACACATGCACACATATACACACATACACGCATATACACACATACACACACATACATACTCAAGCACCCACAAACATACAAACACACACACAGGTCTCTGAGACATATCAGAGAGACATCTCTGTTAATGTATGTGTGCTTTTATTTATTCTGCGTTTACTTATGGGATTTAGTCTTCGAACAGTTAGGACCTAATTCGATATTATATCGTATGAATTTAATCGCTCTAGCATATTGGTCATCTTTAACAGTCTAGCTTTATAAATAATACAATACATTTCGACGCTGAATTTTTATTTTTATAAATAATTCATTTCACTCGATATTGTTGCTGAAAACAAACAGTGACCTATATTCACGTTGTTGTATTTGACCTTTCACAAGAAATTCCTGAATCCAAACTTCTGATTTGAAATGTCACAGGTGCCTTTTTAATGATTGTTCAAAAATGTGTCGTCTTTTTACGGAGTTATATGTATACTTGATATTTTATTTTATGGAATCTTCGTTGACACGAACAAAGTTTATTAATATCTTCCTAAAATTCAAAACCATCACCATGTAGACAATGTTTGTTTGTTGGTGCTAGAGTGTGGTTTCGTGTAAGTAAAACGTAATGTCGTCGTCTATTGTCAAACTAGTTATGATATGAGAATATGGCCAACGTACCAGTCATTAGAATATACTGATTGGCTACATAGTGTAATGAAAAATGTAGGAATACAGGGCATCCACCATTGAGAGGTTAGTGGAAGGAATGTAAACAAACAAACTTATTTAGTTAATGGAATGATCTCATAATATTTCACTTACAGCCCAGAGATTTGGAGATGAGTAGGTCCAAGGAAACGTTTGAGAGCTCTCTATACTGATAAGAAAAATAGAGAACTTTTGCTTAAAGTGGAAAACTGTCACAAATACATATAAAATATTGGTTTCATATTTTGACACTAGCCAGTAATGACAGGTGATGGTTTAAATCGAGGAAATAGGCCAGTGATAATCTGGTACTTGTTTTATCGACCCCGAAATGATGAAAGGCAAATTCGACCTCGATGGCATATGAACCCAGAAGATAAAGACAGACAAAATACCACTAGATATTTTGACAGGCAAACCAACTATTTTCCCTGCTCGATGCCTTATATACTTGCAATGTATTAAATTATGTGAAAAGTTCCAATGAATAAATATGATGTTTAACATACTAGATATTATGTCTACCAGACAAAATCAAAAACGGTGGCTGCGACGGTTTTTCGAGTGTATCTCTCTAACAACAAACGTTAAGAATTTTTTGACTAACAAGAGGCTATGGTACATGTCACTTGCTTACGATATTCTACAGTGGGAACGAAAAAAAAACACTTTCGTGTAACAATGAGCGAAATGAAGGCTTACACTACGTCCCTAACTGTGGATACGTAGATTGATGATTGTTTCGTAAACAAGTGACATAAAGAAAGGGGCTTGCATCGTATAATTTCCAGTGTAGAGGTAAGTTTATCTAAATGGGATATGTTACAAGCTGTGATATTATAACCATCAACTCATGTAATCAACTAATGTAATTTATTAGGTTACCTCCTTGTGCTAAGATCGATTTTTACCCCAGGGAAATCTATTGTCATAAACTCTTCGTATTTCTGTTATAAAATGTTGTTGTGTATATCATAAATTCTTGTGTTGTTTCCAAGAAGAGTATTTGTTCAAATGTTGATATAGAAGATTATATATCAAGGTTTTACTCCGGGTTACGTTACTTGAAGAAATAACCAGCCCAGTGGTTTCAACAACAATATCAAATGTCTATACATTTTATGATTGGAATATCATAGTAACATACGTATTTATTTTCATGGAACCCCTGCAGCTAGCAATAATCTTATTAATCATATGTGACATATTTTATATTAAAGTGTACAGAAACTACAAGAGTTAATTGATGGCACAATATAGTCTATCATCTGTTACGAAACACATTTTGTCAGGAGAGGTGATGCCAATCGTCATTATATGATTGATAGATTTAGGAGAATGTTAGACAAAACAACAACAATGACAACGCAAACGTCAGCATCAACAACAGCGACAAAAAAAAAACGACAGCTGTAACAATAGCAGCAATTTCGTTATGTGATTGGAATGAATATTAGAATTATATTCCAAGTGTTGATATTGAAGTATTATCACTGATTCTAATGGTGTCAAATTAATCACAGGAATAAACCAAGAACGTTAATTAGATGTTTCGTGATACCAAAATAAATAGACCATTAGACAAAAGCACTTATATTAATTTTGTTTTATCAAATTTCAATTTTCGTCTTTGTCGACTTAGGACTTTCATTATTGTCCACGCACAATAAATATACCAATCAATTAGTAGAGTTAGTTCCAAAATACCCATTGTTAATATATGTTGCTAAATGACACATCAAGAAATCTATAGCTTTCAAATATTCTTCTTAAATGTTCTTTATATTTTCTCTACCTCTTAGAAATGACAACAAAATATCCCCTGAAATAACCTCAGAGAATCTTAAAGAAAAACAAAATGATGAATAAGTTCCCGTGTTTCTTGTATACATATAAAAGATACCACAACTGCATTTAGAAGGCCAACTAGATCAGAGCCAGCATGGAGCTACATAAAGGTGACAGTAGCAATAAAATTAAAATTCCATGTATGTCTTGGTTTCTACAGATGACACGATTATTTGTAATCGGAATAATCAACGGAAATCAGCGCCAGTGCTGTGTATAATTATTTTGTCTTCCATTAATTAGATTTAATGAGCATAACATATATATTTATTAGCCCAGTGGTAATTAGATACAAACTTTGCAGCGGTCAGCATATTTAATGAATCTGTATCGAAATCTTAAAATCATCTTGGAATGTCCTGGTGGAATGGAATACACCACGTTATGAATTCCTCATATACCTTAATGAACTTAATGGTGGGGGAGCTTCGCCAGGATCCATGCTTTTCACAGTATATTCGAGATTGCTGAGGGAAAGAAAGTTAGCCCAAGAGAGAAAACTGCTTCGTAATAGTTGAAAAAAAGACAGCATTACAAAAAGAAAAAAGCAAACAAGAAATTCAGAAGACCTAGGTGGTAGTGTTACACGAGTAGAGGTTGTAAAGCAGCCAGGAATTAGCTTTAATCAGTAGATTAAACCAGGCAAAATAATGCTTTTTATGATAGGTTTCATTACATTTTCACCGTGCTTCTTCCACATAAGGAACTCTGTTTAACAGAAAATAGTCACCTGCCCAATGCACTGTAGGATTTACGTTAAGAAAACATTTTAGGGAAAATCAATAAATAAAAGAGCGTCAAAGACTTGCAATAACCTTTCGTAAGACAAAACAATGTTTCCGGCTCAGTGTTTTCTAAAAACAGTTCAATTACTGTTCAGAGAGGTCTATGATACTCAGGAAAATTTGGAAATATAGTATCGAGAAATACGTCACGTTAGAAAAGCAGTAAACTCAAAACTATGTAATGCGTATTAACAGATACGCCGATATACAAACACCACATCTGCATATGTTTGTTTCTTGCGCTACTAATTGCAAGGATTGAAAGCTGGTTGTCTTACCAGGAACTTTTTAAATAGAAAAACAGGCTATAACGTTACTACCTATGGAAACTATGAGACAAAATTTGAAAGAGTATTTGTAGAGGAGTTTCTATAAGTAAAATATTGATACGTTGAAATGTTAGAAATGGTTTGACAAAAATCCTGTGCTGTCCATATATTTAATAAGGAAAACTCATTTAGAAACATATATATGTATATATATATATATATATATATATATATATATATATATATATATATATATATATATATATATTATATATATATATATATATAATATATATATGGATAGATAGATAGAGAGAGAGAGAGAGAGAGAGAGAGAGAGAGAAAGAGAGGATTCACAAAAAAAACAAAAGACGATGATAGGTGGTGTAGCAAACAGACATATGTATTAGTTTGACGCTCGGGATGTGAAAAGGTCTTTAACGGTTCGAGCCTGCGCTCTTCCATAGAAAGGACACGGAAAGAAACAAGGAGACAAAAAAATGTTTAGAAACTACAAAAAGTTAAGAAAGTTCAAAAGGTTAAAACGCTTCGAACGTCGTAGTGTATTAGAGCGATTTCTCATCAACAGAGGAGTTCAGTGTAATCCATGGGCAGGAGAATTTCAGCTGAAGTGTACGAGAGTAGAAAGTCCAGGTAGAGAATCCAAGAAGAATATTCCAGTTTAGGAGGTGTACAACTTCGTTGAGTAATGAGAGGAGACAGGATCAACTGGAGTGACTACGTGAGCGAGTAATATATGTGGAGAATTCACAAAAAAACATATAATCACTATGTAGATACATAAACCTCTTACGGGGATGGTTTCATCCAAGTTACACTGGTTTAATATATTATATTGTTAAGAAACATCTCTTCAATATGAAAATAGGCATATTATAAATATCAAATATATTTAATTAAGTAAATGTGGTAACGGAATGAACATAAATTAATTTATTGTCATCTTTTATAAGGTCTACGACTGTTTCAATCGACAATCAACACAAATTACAAACATATACCATGAAATAAGTTTGCGTTTTGAATATTTAGAGTAGAATATCTTCAGAGGCAATGGGCGTGAAAAAACTACATATTAATCAATTGAGTTTCTATAACAGAGTCTGTTATATATATATATATATATATATATATATATATAATAAATAATATAAGGGTAATAAAAATTATAGAAATTGTTTGGACTTAACTGTTCTTTCTAGCGTAATGGACTCCTATGATGGAAGCCTCTTAATGTGTTTTAATGTACACTATATATATATATTTGCCCTGTTATTGGCTACCTCACGTCATCATAGAGTTCAAATACTCTTTATAATGGAAAAGATACCTGATAAGGGTAATGATTGCACACCATCTCACTCAAGTACTATAAGTATAAAAATGAGACGAAATAATTATTGTGATTTTAAATAATGTGGTTAATTGCTTTTCCTTTCATTTATCCTTTGAGTGTGTGTGCGTGTGTGTATGCGTGCTTATATGTATTTTCATGTGCAGATCTGTATGCTTCGTCTTACGTATGTATTCTCATGGCTATAGTTGCATATGTAGACATGCTCATATATATTTAAATGACAGAACTTCTGGAAAGTTTTACAGATTTTTACAGTTCCAGTGATAGAATGGATCTGTAGTCTTCGACTCAGCTTTCTAGTTTCTGCTTTTGAGAAGCTTTATTTCCCAAGACTAGTTTTGAGGCACTGTGTTACATAACTTCTTCACACATCTTTGTTCAGTGATGCTAAGATAGATAAAGGAATTGAGTCCAAAATTGGGAAGCCTAGCTCCGTTTTCGGTACGCTTTACAACACGCTATGGAACAAAAACCACATATCGTTGGAGGTGAAAGTAGTTGGTTTTGAGAACATTGCTTTATAGTGCTGAATCTGTACAGAATGCATATCAACCAGCTTGATATTTTTCATGGGCCATGATTCTATAATATCTCCAACAAAACTGATTGACCATATCCATAACAGTGACGTACTAACAATATGCAACATGTCATGTATTGAATCCATCCTTATCAAAAACGCTTAGATGGTCAGGTCATCTCTCACGTATGAGTGATATCAGAATTCTCAACCAGATTCTCTTTGGCACATTCCCAACAGGAAGGTCAGTTGGAAGGCCAGTCTTGCGCTTCAAAGACAAACTAAAACACAATCTGAAGCGATGCAACGTTCCCTTTTCTTTCTGGGAAAACAAGGCATCAAGACGCAGGACGTAGTGCTAGGTCAATGATTTTAGCAAAGTCGACCCTAACATCGGGACCAGCTTCGTAGAATCATTAAACAACGCTGGCAAACCGATGTTCCTCTAAATGGAAACCTTATTTTTCATTGTGGTTTTGTACCAAGAAGCAAAGCAGAACTTCCCATCCTCCCAAGAAAATATATACTGAATGATCTACAAGCACTAAAGCAAATTGAGTCCTCAACTTGTCCCATTTGTCAGATGGCTTGCAAGGCACCAGCAAGCCTCCATGGACACATTCTTGTTCATAGAACATAAGTGGTGTTTTATTTTACTGAAACCTCATTTGTCGTTCACGACAAGAGAATTCCTCATACACAGATACATACACACACACAAACAGACAGACAGACAGACAGACAGACACACACACACACACACAAACACACAAACACATACGTCTGTCAACATCTGGTATGTTGCTACAAGACACTGGCTGCAATGGAATTTAAAATTTTGTATAAATATGTGAATGTGTGCGTTTGTGTCTGTGTGTGTGTGTGAGAGAGAGAGAGAGAGAGAGAGAGAGAGAGAAAGTGAGAAGGAGAGAGGGAAAGTGGGAGAGTATAATTACCTTTTCGCAAACATAGGTGCACATACAATGAATGTATCCATTCCCATGTTGTGTTATTTCTGTTGACTTTCAACCGACTTAAACAGATAGTAAATGGAAGATCAGTTTTCTCCAGTGATTTAACATAAAGAAAATAATTAGATTTAGGTAGACAGCTGAGAGACTTACATGGATACATAGAAGATATTTTCGTTCGCAATTTTTGAAACTGTTAGGCGATTAGCACAAGTGGTCCGATTTTAATATTTTAACAATCTCTTTCATTTGGATGAGATTTTTCAGGGATATGTAAATATGAATGTGTAGAGAAATTTTGTTAATTTTGAGTTAATTTTAAATGACCAAGGCTTTTTTCCGCCGATAGGTGCATGAATGTTAGAATAGGATTATAGCTCTTTCGCAGAGGAAGCAAATTTATTTGATTGAATATCTGATTGAGAGTTTTTATTGTATAAGGTTACGTATAATATAAGACCGGCTTTTAACATTAAAATATTTATTGGGCAATGTAAATTGTAGTTTCGGTTTACGCAGTAATATATTTATTTCATTATTACCCACAGGCGGTCTAAACATACAGGGGACAATCAAGGACAGAAAAATTGATTAAGTCGATTACATCGACCTCCAGTGTGAAACTGGTACTTATTTAATCGACCTCCACAGGATGAAAGGCAAAGTCGACCTTGAGGCAATTTGAACTCTGAACGTAGCGGCAGACGAAATACCGCTAAGCATTTCGCCCGGCGTGCTAACAATTCTGTCAGCTCACCGCAGTAATATATTATATAAAAGCAAGTGTGGTTGTGTGGTAGCAAGCTTGCATTCCGACCACATGGTTCTGCGTTCAGTTCAATTGCATAGCACCATGGGCAAGTGTTTTCTAGCATAGCCTCGGGTTAACCAAACATTTGTCAGTGGATTTGGTAGACGAAAGCTGAAAGAAATCCATCGTATATGTTTATGTGTATGTGTGTATGTGCGCACGCGCGTATCTTCGTGTCGATGTTTGTCCCGGACCACCACCTGACAACCGGTGTTGGTGTGTTTACGTCCCAGTAATTTAATATTTCGGTGAAAAGAGACCTATAGAATAAGTACCAAGCTTAAAAGACAAAAATAATACCTGAGGTCGATTTGTTCAAAGCGGTGCACCAGCAGGGCCGCAGTCAAAGGACTTAAAACAACAAAAAAGACAAGAGATAAAAATCATAAAACTTGCAACTAAATTGCAAGTTTAAGGCTTAGAGTGAGGTGATTAATAGGGATTATTGTACAGGTTAGTGGTCTAGCGTAATATGTAAGCCTTTCTTTGAACAGTTGGATGGAGCTAGGTCCAGGATATATAATGGGTGTGGCATCAGCTTGATCCTTCAAGTTTCTGAAGTTTATTTCGGGTTGTTCGAGCGGTATAAGATCTCGCGTTATCTTGCTGCAGAAGAGCTCCCATTCTGATTAATAATGTCGAGTATCTTTGTAGCACAATGATATACATCCACTCCAGCAGTTCGGAGCATAAGTTGGCATCAAAGGTTCAACCAACCGGAACACACACGTAGTGAATAATCCCCATCATAATTCTACCAGAAGTAGAGCATCACCTTGTTTTCGAAACACCGATGTTTCGAGACAGTTTCCCGAAGTGGTTCATTGCTTAATCACTGCTTATTCACATTATGATTGCATACATATCTCCCTCGTTTCATTACATGTTCCGATAGAGAGCGTGCTTCCTGCGCTGGCGATTTTCAATAAACCAAGAGAAGATTGGAGGTTTCAGTGAAGAAGTTATTTACCTTGACGTACAAGAATTGGTTTAAACGTGCGGATAAAAACAGGATAAATGGTTTCAGTCTGTGCAACACGATGGCCTCCAATTTCGATGCTAGGCTGCTTTTCTTTTAACAAGTATAACTTACCAAAATATTGCAATAATATTGAACATAATATAATTATTACACCTAATATATTCAGTGTGTTATTGGAAGTGTCATTAATGTAAAAGCAGTTCACTTTCCAGGGAGAAAGGAGCTGTTCTTTTCAAATATCAGACAATGTGGAAACTTCTTGCACTGCCAAGTATCATGATGATGATAATCATCATTGTACTCCTCTCCCTCCTCTTCCTCCTCGTCTCCTCTTCCTCCTTCTCTCCTCTTCTTCCTCCCGTCTTCTCCTTACTACTACTACTACTACTACTACTACTACTACTACCACCACTACTACTAATTCTACTACTACTACTACTACTACTACTACTACTACTTCTACTACTACTACTACTACCACCTCATCATCCTCACCACCATCAGCGTAACCATCATCATCATCGTCATAATGAATATCATTATGAACACCATTCTCATCGGCATTGTCGTGGGCGTCGACATCAACAATATTACCATTATCATCAACCTCATTATCGTCATCGTCGTTGTGATCATCACTACTACCACCGGCCTCCTCCTTCTTCACATCATCATCATCATTATCAACGTCATCGGTGTTGTCGTCGTCATCACATCAACATTATTATAATTATTGTTATTATTATTATTATCATTATTATTATTATTATTATTATTATTATTATTATTATTATTATTAAGGACTGGTCTTAAGAGATTTTTCATTTTGGCGCATGAATTCAACAATTTCATCTTTTGGAAAATACTGTTTGTTTGTATGTCCACCTTTCTTGAAAGCATTTGCACTGAGTCACAATTACTACCTATATATAGTAGGGCATGTGTTTGCATTGAGTTGCCATCGATGGTAAATTTTCAGTCCTGTTGTCAGCCTCATATATTGGCGAAATGCTGACTGAATTACTATATTTCTTTGCGAGAGTGTCGACATTTATGTTATATATTACAAAAGAAACATAGCAAGAGACCGTCAAAGAAGGTATTCGATGCTACACCGAAGACTATTGCAGATATCCAACATATTCTCAATGTGGGAATTAGATTTTTTCCAGCGTATCTTCATTTTTTTAAGACAGTACGTTTTCTTCAAAGTGATTCGGTTACAAATTCTTGCAGATTATTTTGATGCGTAGAAGGCCTCAAAAGAGGCACTTCTTATAAATGTGTATATGAAGCAGCAGTTGACACGTCTCCTGAGAATCATCGTAAAACTCACTGCACTCTCTAAGTCATATAATTATTGATAGTGCTTTACACCATTTGACGAGTTTCTTCTTCTCACAGTATAATTATTAATTAATCACAAGTTATTTGCTCACTACAGAAAGAACGATGGCTATAAACTGTAATATTACATACACACACATACACACACACGCGCGCGCACTAACAAATTCAAATACACACACACACATGTATCTTCTCATCATTCTTTGAGTAATATATGTTTTGTAGAAGCCTGTGAATTTGATAAACAACCATAGTAATGAATTCTATAGTTGGATCATAGGAGTCAAAAAGGACATGTTCACACAACACACGTATATATGCCGGCCGCATTATACACACACTCTCACACATACACACGCACGCGTGCGCAAGCGAACAAAGATGTATATAGATTATGTACCAATTATGAGTAATGAATATATTTCATCCTTACGTAAAACTTGATGCTATATGTACGTACAATTCATGAGTACGTTATTGTAGTTAGTAAAAGATGAATGAAATTTCCAGCAGTGCCCCTATATTTCTGGGTCAATGTATTGCAGTGCAGCTGGCCATATGATTTTCAAAATAATAATGGCTTTGTAAAACGTTGTGGTGATACAAAACCAGGTACTCACACGCACACTCGCGTATATAAATATATATGAATATCTCTCTCTCTCTATATATATATATATATATACATATATATATATATATGAGTGTATGTACATATGTACACACACACACATCTATATATATATATATATATATATATATATATATATAATATATATATATATGCGTGTCTGTGAGCATATATGTATGTGTGTATGTATATATCGTTTATCTTGTACGGGTTTCTGCCAAAGGCTGAGGCCACGCTGTTGTACTGCATTTATTGCATTCGGGGATTTTTCTATTTTCCAGTATTGCTCCTAGTGTGGTAGCGAGCTGGACGTAGCCGCCCTTCTTTGTGCGACTGCCTTGATGTGTTTTCATTCCTTATTGGAGATTTAAAAAAAAATGTCTACACGTTTTTTCAAGAACTCCATGTTTACAACTCGCAGATCCCTGATGTTCTGTGGTAGGGCATTAAAAATTTGTGGTCCCTTGAATCTCAAGCTATTACAATATTGGGTTCGTGTCCTCGATGGAATAGACGGGATATTTGGTACTGGCGGGGATTGTTCTAAACTTCGATATGCATACTTATACACACATACGCGCGCGCATATAAATATAAATATATATATATATATTATATATATATATATATTATATATATATATTATATATATATATATATAATATATATATAATATATATATATATATATATATATATGTATGTCCCCACATCCTTCTCATTTAACTTCTGGAAATTAGAAATGTCTGCGAAACAACTTAAGCCTTTAAATAGAAATATATATAAAAGAGTCCCATCGAATTTTCAACTTCTGTTACGTATATACATATACATATACGCATACACACACAGACATACACATATATACATATACACAACAAATATATATTAAAATATATGTGTGTGTATGTCTGTGTATGTGTTTCTGTGTTTGTGTGTGTGTATACACTAACATTTTCAGCGAACCTTGACCGAGTGTATTCATACACAAAAAGAACTAAAAAGAAAATACAATTACGTGAATTTAGTTTAGTTTAGTGAAATAGCGTTAACAGGATGTTGGCAATTTTCACTTTGTCTAGAAACATTGATTCCAGTTCACGCAGAAAAATGTTTCAGTGTGAGTTTCATAATAACGAAGAATAAATTGATGAAAGCAAACTTGCATTTTCTACTTTTTTTTCAGGAAAAAAAGATTTTTCTTTTTTTTTTTAGATATATAATGGTGTACTAAGGTATATATAATTACCACAAACAGGTTTCTGATCCGTACATTACTGCAGCGTCTATTACAATGCGCTTGGTCAAACAATATTCTTTTCTTCTTCTGTATTACTGTCTGCAGCGAAAGTGAACAAATTTCAGGGAAAAAAAATACAGATCAAAGCTTTTGAAGTTCTCATTTAATAGGTGAACACACCTACAGAATTTCAGATATATAGGTGCAAATCTGAGAACAAGCAACTTCGAAATTGATATAGCTGTTCATGCTATATGTGTGTGTATAGGGCGTGTGTTTATGAGATTATGTGTGTGTGTAGTACATAGATAAATGCGTGGGTATGTTTGTCTAGATCTCGGCAACATAATGACTACAAATATAAACATAGTCAAGTAATTCGATAAAACGTGCTTTAGAAACAAAATATTACATACTTCGTTGATTATAACGTACTTGCTTAGTTCCTAAATTACCCTCAGGGAAATCCACTGCAGATTACAAAAAAGCTATGCAGAGCGTCATGCATTAGCTGCGCTTTTTACATGAAATAAGCATACACAATCTACATTTATACATATATACGATGTTACGTTTTGGGATGGTCGTTTTACTTTCTTGCTAAATAAAGACATACACACCAAATACTCGTTCTTCACTCGTTTATTACTGTTATTATTTCATCAAACACCTCTAACACCTTCAGTGACTCTTCCATCCACGTATTTCCTGTTCTGTTTAACAACTGTTTTGTTTAGTCCACGAATATATAGTTCGAGTCTTTATTTTGCAAGAAAAAAAAATGTGTCTTTTTATAATATTAGTAAATGGGTTGGGGGAGAGTGAGTGGGGGAAACGAAAGTAAAGTGGCATGTACAGGGTATGGAAAGAGAGAGATAGTGGAGGGAGAAAGTGAGAGAGAGTGTATGTGTTCATGTGTGTGTGTGTGCCTATGTATGTGAAAGGAAGTGTTTTGAATAGGTGATAAAGAAAAAGAATATTTTTTAAGTAGGTGGCTGGAAAAGATGCTTGTTTTGGTCCAGCCAGCTCACCTGGGGGTCTGAAAGGAAACTGTTTTCAAAGTGAGAAAATGTGTTTTTTCTTAATGTCAATAGAAAATAGAAGGAAAGAAAGGAAGGAAGAAAGAAAGAAGAAAAGTTGTTTTTATATCTATGCAATTGGTCAGTTCTTTCAATAGAAGATGACAACTTGATTCTTGGTCTGTGAAAATGGCAAGGCCAGGTGGTTACTCTATGGGCTGTCTGTTTTGATTAGGAATAGGGAACGTTATTTTCAAAAATTTGTCTGGACTTATTATCATCATCATCATCATCATCATCATCATTGTCCAATGTTTGATTCCCATGCTGGTATGTGTTGGAAAATCTGGATGCAAGAATGCCTCTATTTCTGTATAAACATACGCACACACATGTGCATATATCTTAGGGTTCCAGATGGGTTTATTAGGAAGTTGATGTGATTTTCATATTTTCATCTGCCATTGAGTTTGGGGTAGAATTTGCTATGAAGTTTTGTTCAATATGTTTTTCTGAAGAAGGTATCATTCCTTGGGCATGTATAGAAGGGAAAGATCTTAAATCTTCCTTCTCCACATGTTGCTAAGTGTTTACTTAGTGAAATATTTTGTAGCTCTCCCTGTCGGATATATTGCCTGTGAATTCTGGCTCGTTGGCATAAAGAATTGCCAGTTTCACCTATATAGTTCTCCTTGCATGTGCGACAGGTTATGCAATATATTAAGTTTTGTGTCTTGCAATTTATGTTTGCATTTATTTTGAATGTGTGTCCACTCTTAAATTTTATTTGGCTGTTTTCCTCTATATATTTGTAGGTGCGGTTACTGCAGATCCCACATCTACTATCTCCACATACTTTCACAAAGAATCCGGTTTCATTCTCTGATGAGAATTTTGCTCCTGTCAGTTGTCTTTTCAGGTTTTCTCTTGGTATTTACCGTTTCTGATGCAGTTATTTTCTAATAGGTTTCCCATTTTGGGGCTTTGCTGGACTATTGGTAAGTCTGATTGTATAATTTGGAACATGTTGGTAACTCCATCTTGGAAAGATCTGAACATAGAGAAAAGCAATGGTGAGGAGTATATCACATATGCTGGTAGTATAAACAGGGGATTCGAGAAGATTAAGCTGGGCAAATTAACGCCAGATATTTTCAAGTAGCAGAAACTTACTACTTAACAGGACGCAGAAGTTATAACTAGAATTCTCGCAAAGCTGAAACAAAAGCAGGATGTAACTCTACAACAAATGTCAGAAGAATATGAAAAGCTAGTACAATTAAGACACGACTCAAATAAAGTTAAACATGAATATTGTTTCCAAGAAAAGCAAGTAGGGAATAGTCATAATAGGGATAAAGTATTTTCTAAAAACATGACAGAAATCAGGAAATAAACCCATGTTTTGCATATGGAGGTATATACCCGAGGACAAAAATGTCCATTTAAGAAAGCGGAGTACTTTCGTTGTGGAAATATAGAACATATAAAGAAAAAATAGTATGCCATCGGAAGAAATTAGCAATATATTAATGAGGAAATTAATGAATGTGAACACTAGAAATACAAGTGTTAAAATGCGGTCGGATATTGTTAGTGATGTCACTATTATAAATGTAAAACCTTGGTAATATGACGGTAATTTTCTTTACGGTATGGATGAATCAAGTTTAGCTTTAACCTCCACATTCTTATAAACATCAAGTAGCTATTTAAAACGCTATGTGAATGTGTGAGCACAAAACATCACGTGTGCCTATGCTTTCATCTTCGTGAACTCTTGTATGAGAGACTGTACATGCGTCATGCCGCTAGCGCCAGGGCGTTTATACATCCATATCCGTTAACGTTTATTTTAATACCTTGCTCGCTGTATTGCGTGTGCATTTAATCTTTGCATCCGTTAATTTATTATTGATCTGTTATGTAATTCAAGATATATCCTTCAATTTTCTGTTTTTCTTTACACGAAACGAGAAGACATATAAGGGAACTGCTATTTTAATGAGTTATTTCTATTTATCATCCGAAGAGACCCACCAGTACCGTCGGACGGTCCTGAACTAGTTGTTACGTATTCCACCCGCAAGAGATTGATGATAGATGTGTCGAAACAATTGTCGTAATTAATAAAAATTCTCGTGTCTATCATCTTCTGTCTTTCATTTACCTACCGTTATATATATATATATATATATATATATATATATATATATATATATATATATATATATATATGTGTGTGTGTGTGTGTGTGTGTACATATATACACCTACACATAAAACTTGCACTGCCGCTTGAGCTATATACAAGTAATTATATATTATCGCGTCCAAAATCAACGTCGTTTCATTTCATTAATGCGCTTACTTAGAGATTAAATTTATTTGCATGAAATAGCATCTTAATCATTCCTTAAATCATAACAGATAGTTGTAATAACAGCAATGAGTTTCAATCATTGAACATGAAAATAGACATGGAGTTCGGTGTTGCTCTGGAATTTTAAAAAAATAATAAACAATGCTGTATTTTTTCGTGGTGATACAGGTCAACAAAAAACAGATAATATATATACAGATACACACATGCACAAACAAACTTGTAGGTATATATATTCATATTTATATTCTAGATAATGAGCACTGGTGCGATGCATTATTGTCGACAACAACAATTATATACATTTCTTCCCTGATGTAATAATAGATCTAGAAATGTTCATCCTCAAAATCTCAAACTCTAAAATACGGTAAAGTTCCACATTCACCTCTAGGGTCCTTGATGATGATGATCATCATCATCATCGTCCTCATCATCAGTTCTATCGTTCACCATAAAAAATAATAAAATTTTAAAAAGCAATGTTAAAAATAATGATTATCATGCCCCGAAAGTAATGGAATACAACTCAGAAAGTTAGCACAGACATAACGTCGACAAAAAGTAAAAGAGAAGAAAATATCAAACAAATTAAAAGAAAAAAAAAACATATAAAAGATGCGAGGTCATACATAGAAATAAACACACCAACATATATATGTACAAATACTTATTAATACATAGGCATTTATATTTATATATATTTACATACGTGTCTATGCATCTCTGTGTGTATATATATATATGTGTGTATGTGTGTGTGTGTTTGCGTCTGTTTGTGTATTTGTGTGTGTCTGTGATGGATTTATTTATGTATGTGTGCCGTCAAACACATGTTGTCACACACATGCACAGACATTCATACTCAACAATAACTAGTGTGAGACCGCGTCGGTCAGCAATTATAAATAACAATGGTTTCGATAAATACTAAGAATGCTGTATCTACACAAAATCACTGCAATATTTAATAGCTGCCCTCAGAGCAATTCTTTCGTAAACCTATTTATCGTAATTATGTATACTACTATGTGGATTAACGTGAAAATATTTTGTTTTTTTTTCGCCTGTGTTGAAGAGTCAGCGTGTTTATGATCATATGTGCGCATGCAGCTGCACGCGCGTGCGCTTGTGTGTCCGTTCGTGGTCGTGCAAGTATTTGTGCGTGTGTTACAGTGTGTTTGCAATATTAAAATATATGTTATGGAAGTCTTTATTTGTGCATATTGCTTATGCTAAAACAAGTACGTGCACACACTCACTCATTCAAACACACAAACACACACACACACACACAGTCACCTATATATATTTATATGCATGTGTGTATATGACGTACAACAAGAATCTTTATAGATTACATTCCTATACAAATATTTTTGCATACATATATGCATGTAAATATATTCCGCACACTTATACACATATTACACACAAATACTTATTTTTATATATTCGTTTGTATATATATATATATATATATATATATATAATATATATATATATACGTATACATACTCTACTTCATGGTTCCAATACGTATTAATATTTATTTAAATAAGTAGTTATTATTGACATTTAAAAAGTGACATAGGCATATATGTTAGTGTACCTCTGTAATATATTCAAGTATATATCACGCACACATACGTTCAGACAGAACGTGGTCTTGTATTACCTGTCAGAGGCCGTTCAAATTGCATATATTCTTAGAGAACAGTTTTGTTTATACACATGCTCGTCTCAGAATTCTCTCCACCAGAGGTGATATATCTGTGCAATCGATATTTGCAATTTTGTAGTTTTTCAAAAATATTCTTGTGTGCAATGTTGAAACTATTTGCTGATGTAAATTTTCACTTTATTTGTGTCATCAAATCTTTGTCATCGAAAACTGCCCTTCATTGTTACGCATAGGTGAAATTCGAAATTTTCTGTAAACAACTCAGTGTTCACGTTGCATTCTTCTTCCAGTAGAACAAATGAAACGACGTCATATTTACCCATCAAAGAGTTACAATAATATTCTATGACGATCATTGTCTCTTGAGCAATTTAGGTGCCTTCATTTGCTGTAAAATGTCTAAGAGATCGGGGAACTGTTCCCAATTCTTGTCTGCGAATTTGGTATCAGCGCTCGAGGAAATTCAATAGAAAAGGTTTTCCGTTATGCATTGTGACCGCAGTCTGCTTACGCAATGGGATTCGTCTCCCCACAAGAAGCAATTCATGAACTTGTTAGTGATTCGTTTTAGAGGACTCAGCTGATAGTTTCCCACTGAAGTGTTTTTGTACTACCAGTTTCCGTACAACGTTTCCAGTTATCGATGCACATTGTTGTTGTCAGATGGATCGTCTCCGATGACAAAGAGTATATTTTTGTGGGTGTCATACAGCCTGTAACACCCATTGGTCAAGAAATCGATACAGGCACAATAGTTCTGTTTGGAAGTTATTATTTGTCTATAATGAACGATGTTGTTTAGAAGATTTAGTGCATGCTATATTCGAAGTGTTAGTCTATCAAAATTTGGATGTAGAATAGCCTAGCATTTATAAAACATTATGCCTACTTTTACATTACTTTTGCGACAACCTCTGTACTTTTGGATGCACCTCTCTCATTCTCGCGCGCGCCCCCACTCTGCATACATACACCATACACGAACATATTATTATTATTATTATTATTATTATTATTATTATTATTATTATTATTATTATTATTATTATTATTATTATTATTATCATTATCATCATCATCATCATTATTATTATTATTATTATTATTATTATTATTATTATTATTATTATTATTATTATTATCATTATTATTATTGCATTTTCACAGCTTCTAACTCTGGACATATACTACAGTGTTAGCTGTTCACTTTCGAGCGCTTTCCAGAGTATTCGAGCAGTTCAAAGCAGTGTTTATTTTCTGCAAGTGCTCCATCCCTATTTGTTCCATGTACTTCTCGAGATTTTTAATCAGTTTCCAGGGCTCCGACAATTATTGATGCTACTACCACTTTTTTCAGCGAACACAACTGCTTAACTGCCCAAGCTACCCTATGATATCTATCGACTTTTCTTTCTTCCTTATCGCATAAGTTTTTGGCAGTTGGGCATGCTATATCTATGATCCAGCATAGTTCGCTTTCTTTCTCAGTTAAGACTATGTCTGGCTTCCTATTAGTATCCCATGGTCGCACTGGATCATAAACTCCCACAAGATCATTGCATTATAATTTTTGATGTTGCCTTCGGGTTTTTGGTCATACCAAGTTTTTGCTATGTCAAGTCAATACTTATTGCAAAGGATCCAATGGATAAGCCTTGCTGTTTTGTCGTGGCATCTCTTATATTCCTTCTGGGCGAGTGGCGTACATTGGCTAGTAATAGACCATACGATTTCACTATTTTGCCCACAAATTCTGCACTTACCACTTACTGATGTACTGTATATTCTGTATTTTATGTAGATTGCACTTAGTGCTTGCTCTTGGGGAACACAGATTAGAGCTTCTGTTTCCGGTTTTAAATCACTTTTAGTCATCCACAGCTATCCTTTTTCTGTGTCTGTCTTATCTTCAACATCCTTATAAAATTGCTCATGCATTCTTTTCGTTACCCACCTATTTTCAGTTTCATTCGTTTTCAATTGTTTGTATATAGCTTTATCTTTGCAATCTTTCAATCTACTTCTAATAATCGCGATTATGTGTCACTTCAAACATACATGCTATATTGTTTTCTTCTGCTCTAATGCTGTGTTCGCATCCAATAAGCCCTCTTACCCTCTTTTTTTTTGGTACGTACAGTCTGTATGTATCATATTCTGGGTGGAATGTGCCATATATTATTAGTGACTTACTTGTTTTTTCTGTCTAAGCTGTTTAGTTCATCTATTGTCCATGCGATTACCACTGCTCCATATCTAAGTGTTGATAACTTCAATTATTATTCCGTCCGTTTAATTTCGACTTAAGGATCAGTCTCAGTCTGCGCAAGAACTCCACCTTAATTTTTTCTGTCATTTCTTTCTCTTTCCAAACCCCCAAGTACATATAGCCTGTCTCTTCTATCTGCTTCATACCCCCGACGGCATCGTAAGCCCGTCCATGCCTCAGGAAGTCAAACTTTTCTACAATATTCTGTACTGCTAAAACAGATAGTTCCACATATGGATTTCCTGTTGGCGACTGGAATAATACCGCAAATTTGTTCTGGTAATACTGAGTCCAAAAGCCTTGCAAGAACAATAAATATGCTTCAAAAATGGTTGCATGTGTTTAACTATATTAGCAACCGAAGTGAAACCATCTGCACGAAGTAGGTCGTGAATAAGACAGGTAAATTCTTTCGAATTGGTTAGAAATCGGCGCATTTTCAAACAAACATTAGAAGACCGGTGTATCATATATATTCAAGAAGAGCAATCCACAGTAATTGAGAGTAACACCTAAATATAAGGAATTTGGAGGAAGGATGCCACCATGCTTAGCAATATTTTCTACAGAAAATTTTCGCGCCATACCGCTACACACATTGATCCACGTTTGCACCCCATCACCAAATTTCTCGAAACAAGTGACCTGAGAACAATCATTTTCTGAGTTTTTCCACACGGTTTTTGAGTTTTGTGTATGCCAAAATGGCATAGCAAGGGTGAAATTGTTGTTATATAGTGTGTGTGTCTTCTGACATCACATTTATACTCATGTGAAACATGGATCTTTTACAGACATCATGTATGGTTCCTCGAACGCTTCCGTCAGAGATGTTTCAGGCGCATTCTGATTGCTGACTCGACCGTGCTGACCCAAAACAGAAAGATCTCGAAGAAAGTTTACATCCTGAGCATTGCGGTGCTAGTGCCAAAGCACCGTTTACGCTGAAATGGACGCAAATGATATATGCCGAACATACATCTGGAGGGCACCTCACTCCTAAGCGGAAAGGAAGACTCCGATCTAACGATTGTTCAAAGGTCACGTTGAAGGCATGCAAAATATGAGAGGTCGTTTGGGAAAGCAATGGTTGGTATCGCTTTAAATGGAAAAAAGAGAAAGAAAACGTTAGTAATTTCGAAAAAAACCCATATATTTTCATGCAGAATTTACTGAGTGGCTACAAAACACACCACCAGCGTAGTGAAACGAGGAAACTTGGTATGCAGTAAGTGCGAGCGTGCATGTTAATCAATAACTATATTCGTGAGATAAAAAGACTAAGGCCGTTAGTAGACTAGGTTGTGAAGAAGGTGAGAAGAAATAGAATAACATATAATAAAATATAAAAAAACGATAGGATAAAATAAAGTGGGGAAATGAAATAAAATAAGAGAAAGTGAAACAATATGCAATGCAATGGGAGTAGTAGAGTAAAAAGAGGTCTAATTTTCCGAGAGAGATTGGTGAATATAGAATTTTTTTAAAAGATCATGGATATAAATTCGCTATATAAATTCGTGATAGAAACGTTTTCAATGTTTTGAAGGCTCTTAACATTTTTAAGATCTTTGAAAGTATGCATAAAAGTAGATATATGTTATTTTATTTCCTCTCATCACCCATCCAACATATCCTGTTATATTACTTGATACAAACCAGGTTTCCTGCAACGCACTTACGCATTATATATATAGAGAGAGAGAGAAAGAGAGGGAGAGATAGAGACAGATGTATATATATCTATGTATCTGTATATGCTATGAGTGTGTGTGTGCGCGTGTTTGTATATGTGTGTGTATTTACATATTTTCTGATGCAATGTGATGGGCAGTTGTAAATGTGATTGAAAATTGACTATTACCATCAGTTTCATTGGAACATCTTTTCAAAATATTATTCTGAGAAAACAGAGAATGATATTTACATTCTTTTGCACGGATATATGTTACGTAACGATTACAGTGGTGCTGATGTGTTGTGTCAAATTAGCCAATTAGATTCGCCCATGTTTTGAAATGTGGTCACTACTATTGACAGATCTTTTTCAACTCTTGGATTTTCAATATTCCTTCTTTTATTTACTGTAACTGTGATGGTTTACATTTCATATCTCTTTGAATGTTTTATAGGAACATATATATGTGTGCACTTGTGCGCACGTGTGTGTTCTACTAGTTAAATGCTTGTCTGATGCTACGACTTCTAGACCTTTCACATCTTAATATTTAGATTTGTCATTCTTAGATCAGAAAGACCATTATCTAAAATATTCTAATCTTTGTGCAAACCTAGAATCATCCCTTTCCTGGAGTGATCCAATTCTCCAAACATGTTTCACAATCTCAGTGCACTTCATCTTACCTCAATTAAGTGACTAGGTAACCTTATCTCCTTACACATCTATATAGGAATTCCCAGTCTTCAAATTTATCATAATCTCATCATTTCTTGAAACGGCTACTACTTCAGTAAGGCGTTCTTTGACATCGATTACCTCCTGCATCCTTGTGTAAACTTATTTCATTTTGATGGTTTCACATATAAACAGACATTATAACTTCTCGTCCGGATCATGACTATCGGATCTCTAACTGTTAAATATATGGAGCTGCTCTACATATTTTTCTAGACATGTTCTCATGCACACTTTGAGGCATAGAGTAGCTTTCTACGATATAGAGTAGCTTTCGCTCAGCATAAAATGTCACACAGGAGATTCTTATGAAAAAACTAATTCCACGGAAAGTTGCAAATAGGTGGTCTGTTTGAGCTACGGTGGTTCATGTAGGAAATACAGTTACGTGCTGGAGCACCAGACGCTGTGGCGCAGGAGAGAGAACAAATAAAACGAATAGTAAGTAGTTTCGAAGATAATGGATAAGAGCAATTTGGTACTGGTATCAGGATTTGTCCGACACCTCTAAAGTAATAAATTTCACACAATGTACAACACTTTCAGATTCAGTATTGGATTACCAAAGCTGAATGAGCATGATGACAGCTGTGAATCTGTGCGTGATCTGTACGAGCAGACTAAATAGACGTCAGACACACAGTTTTAACGGGAAAATACCTACCCTGCGATAAGTCTTTACAGTATCGATAGTTTTGGGAGACATAACAATATTAGTAATGTAAATACGTGTTTATAATGTTTATTGAGTACACCACGCATAATTACGTTGGGTACACAAAAGAAATTGGAATTATGCAATACTATTTTATCAATTTAGTTTTATCTGTTTGCATTTTTACCACCTTCAAATCATTCTCCATTTGATACAATGCATCGGCCCTGACACGTTTTCTACTGATCGAAGCGATGCTGGACCTATTACGAATTGAGGCCTTTTAAGGCCTCCGAAAATTTTCTACACCTTTTCCACATCTGTAAAACGATTTCCTTTCAGAACATTATTCATTCAGGGAAACAAAGAAAAGTCGCAGAAAGCAAGATGAGGTGAAGAGGGAGGGTTGGTAAACTGGGTCATGCCAATTTTGGTCAAATACTGTCTCACATTCAATTTAGTGTGCGCAGGTACATTGTCGTGATGAAAACACCACTCTCCAGCTTGCCACAGGTCGGGGCGTTTTCATCTCACCGTGTCTCGCAAAACTTTCAGAACTGCCAATTTTAAATGCCTGACTAACAATTTTATCAGGTAAAACAAATTCTATGTGAACAATTCCTTTCACATCGATGAAACAAATCACTATCGTGCTGAAATTTGACTTCACTTGACTCGCTGTTTTGGGGCAAGGTGACATCGAGTGCTTCTATTTCTTGATTGCTGCCTCGTTTCCGGATCGTTGCAGTTTTCGTCACTAGCGATCTCCTATGAAAAAGGTCCAGATCAAGTTCCAACTGTTCTTTCACGACCGGCATTCAGTCGTGGCTGCTTTTGATCATCTGATAGCGAGTGAGGCATAAATTTTGCTCCAACTTTTATTATTCGCAATTCCACTCTCCATGACACACTAGTCATATCAACAACCTCGTCAAATGTTCGGTAACGGTCCTCCAAGATCAGTTCATTAATTTCGTGATGTTTTCATTCTTCCGAGAGGTCGACCTTTACCCTGAAAGATGTTTGTCTTTAAACGACGTGTGACCATTTCTAAAGCGTGAAAACCACTCTTAAACTTAGGGTTTGCTCATGGCAGCTTGGTTATAAGCTGTTTGAGATGTGTCAAGTGTTTTAGTCGCATTTTAACCATCGCAAATATCAAAGAAGAAGGGAGAAGCACTGCAAAACAAAGACGCATTACTTAGCAGCACGATTGCGGTGTATGACGCCAAGAGGCAGACTGATGCCTGTGGGTCGCATCAAGTTGCTTCTAGCGGCGAAAGCCTGAACTACAAAGGACTTGTCCTACATAAAAGAGTGCGTTTCCGATTATTTTGGGGGTACTTTCTCGTATATAAACTGTTCGCAATCACATTCGCGTCAGCAGGAGAGAAATTGTAACACGCAGATTTGCAATAAATATCTATACCACATCGCAGCTCAGGAAAAAAAATTAAGATTTAAGACACCAATTTTGTTTATGAATATTATAGCACACCTTCCACAGCGAAATTCTCGAGGCGCCAATTGGCCAATTGAATACTGCCATTTAGCACTTGCCGCAATCATAATTTTGTCTAGATCGTGACTGCTATAAGTAAATATACACACCGTTTTCTCTAGATGAGAACATTTTAAAGGTGAAAAACATGAAATAAACGGTAAAACGTAAATCGCTTATTTTGTTTTCACTATTATATTTAAAATTTATAATGAAGTAATTGTTTTAAGGCATTTTAAGCAACGTTTCTCGATACACCAAACCCACTATATCATTTGCTTATTAATATGGAATGTATACATACATACACACACAAACATATATATATATATATATATATATATATATATATTATATATATATATATATATATATATATGTATATATGTGTGTGTGTGTGGTGTGTGTGTGTGTGTGTGTGTGTGTGTGTGTGTGAGTGTATAGTCAGGAAATGGATAAAACTTCAAATTAAGAAGCACATTGATTGGACCACATTTGTAGCTTGATTTCTGATACAAATCATGACATAACAAAATAGGTGACGTAACACATCTTACGGCCGTTTGTGATTGGTTACCAAAAGGGTGTCTATAAATAAATGTGTGAGGGCATTCGAGTTAAGGAAACGGAGCTTCAATAGAGTAAAAAACAAGAGCATACAATATAAAGAAAGTGAAAAAGGAAAAGGAAAGAAATCATGCCCTAGACAAAAGTCTAGAAGCTCAATAAGTTAAAAGCATATAATTTACCATCAAGGGGCTCCGGGTTTGTAGGTAAGAGTGTGAGCTAGTAATAGTCTAGGGAATACTACAATTTATTAACGGGTAAGTGCAATTTGAATAGGGAGGGCAGGTTGTTTAAAATAAGAAGTAATCAAGAAAATGTATATAAGGAAAATACTAACATGATTATCAAAGAGCAGTACCTATGGTAACAGAGTAGCATAGGTATCCGCCCTGTGGTTCAATCGATGTGTTTGTTAATCTGAGTTTGTCTCCGTTTTCTGACTATTTGCATTGGTTTCTGATAAACTGCTGTTTATCCTGTTGTTATTTATACTCTACGTGCATGGTATGCCTGCACAACAATGCCCGGGGATAATACGGGTAACAAATACTAATAGTATATACGGATATTTTATCCTGTAGGTGTAACCGTTAACTCTGTTTATACTTGTTATATATATATATTATATATATATATATATATATATATATATATATATATATATATATATCCGTAATAATGAAGGGTGAAATTAATTAATTTGGAATAATTATCAATTACACCAAGTAGTCTTCGGCATGTAAAAGCCTCATTCGAGGAAAATTTAAGTAATACTAAGCAATAAAGGGTTTAGCAACGAATTGCCTTACCACATACCGAATTTAGAAATAGCAGTCAAAGAGTTATAGCTATTTCTTCTACTAAAAAGGGAGATCTCAGTAAAAATGTATGATAGATTGCCGTCAATTCATTCCCTCTTACCTGTTTGTGTCTGCCTTCCAATTGCTGTTTTTACTGAGATCTCCCTTTTTAGTAGAAGAAATAGCTATAACTCTTTGACTGCTATTTCTAAATTCGGTATGTGGTAAGGCAATTCGTTGCTAAACCCTTTATTGCTTAGTATATATATATATATAGGGAGAAAGAGGGAGACAGAGACACACACACATATATACATATATATATAAACATATATGAACAGGTATATATACATACGTACATGCACATGACTTCACACATAACAGAACAGCAGTCATTTGCACTTGCATATATATATATATGTCCTTGCATGTGTGTGTGCTTGTGCGTTTGTGTGCGAGCGTATGTGCGTGGTAGTGTGAATGTGTGCGCGTGGGTAGGTGCATA
>NC_043003.1:74464461-74491961 GCF_006345805.1 Octopus sinensis | reverse complement strand
GCGCAAGCGCGTGAGTGCGCGCGCATGCGAGTATGCGCGTAAGTATGTATGTGTGTGGATGTGTGAGTGTGTCTGTGTGTATGTCTGGGTGGCAGTGTGTCCGATGAATGTATGTGAGTATGTGTGTATGTATGTGTGTGCATAGATGTATGTCCGTGTGTGTGTGTGTGTGTATGTGTGTGAGTGTGTATGTATGTACGTGTGGGTGTGGGGAAGTGTGTGTATGTGCATGTGTGTGCGCGTACATACAGGTGTGTGAGTGAGTGTGTATATATATATATATATATGTACATACTTGCGTGTATGTATCGTACATTAGGAACTTGGTTTTGCTGTCTGGTATTAGAGATAAGTTTCCTTGTAATTTCGGGTTGCTGATATAAAAAATAATATTGATTTTGCTCTATCTCGTCAAGATTTTGAGCTAACTTAAATGTCAATATTCAACATTTCCTATATTGTCACTATTTCTAAGGATAGACGTGGCTTCATCAAATGCAGACCAATATATGGAAGTTGACATGACTTTGAAATAGTTTTTCAATGTCATTTATAATTGAAGCAACTACAAAAGTGAAACCAAAGATCATGATTCGGGTAACTTTAAAAATATCAAACTTGAGCAATTTCCAGTATTATCAATCTAATCAATTTTAAATGCCGCAGTAATGGCTGAACTGTCCTTTATATAATTAGATGTTAATAAACAATACATGTCTGTAGTCCTTGACATCATACATATATCATATTTGTGGAATTTGCCGTATTTGTCAGGAGATATGCCCATACTGCGCTTCTTTATTTTGACTATAATTTCAAATAGGATGAGTCTTTTTTAGTTGAATCTTTAAGTATTTCTTATGAAAATATGTATTTTGAATACACTCTTAATGTTGTAACTGTGAAGTGACATGTGTCATGGTCACTTATGGTCACGCGTGTTCAAAGAACTGTAAAAAGAACTTCCTAGTATATTCTCTTTATGGAGCTTTGCTATCACATACTTTCATTTGCTTACTTTATAACTGCTGATACATCTGAGAATATATTTTTCCAGGTGACAGTTGACTTAGATATGTTTGTTATTTCAAGAAAAAAAGGCCCGTTGTGAGACAAGAAAATGCAAAAACACGTCTGATTTCTTCCGTTATATTACCTTGATTGCGAAACAATATCACAGACTTTCTGAAGAAAGCTTTCTTACTCTGGCATGAAATTGAGCGATCAAGACAGAGGCTGGGTACACCATATAATCTGTACAACATGATTTGAAATACTGAGACAGTACTCAAAATGTCAAAAATGCATAACCTTTCGGAGGGACACACGAAATCTTCATGATGGCTGATTTTCCGTGATTTAGACATTTGGCTTCAATTCTAAGACTAAGCGACTCATTCATCAAACTCTAGCATCCACTATTCGACGAGTACCACATTCAGGGTATTTTTCACCACCAGATTTCATAATTTTTTTCTGATAGTGATGATGATACTGAGGTGATTGAATATAGTAACCTTGATTCAAGGACCATGAGGAACAGGAGGCTCTTCCAAAACTTTTCACTCAGGTTGAACTAAATGATGTAGTTCAAGATCGAAATATGTGAGAGACGCCCATTTGTTTGCTTCAAGTTTAAAAGAAGAGAATCTACTTTCATCTTCCAAAAGAACGCTCGTTTAGCATTTTTAAAAAAGAAGATGGCGTCAATGACACCAGTTGTGGGAGCATTGAGAGTAGAACCTTTCTTCACACCAGCCCTCCTACAGCCGAGGATATTCCTCCTGCTCCTTCAACCTCTCAACTAAATGAGCGCAAGCAAATAGGAGAGAGCAGCGGCGGCAGCCACGACAGCAGCCACGGTAGCAGCCACGGAAGCAGCCACAGCAGCAGCAACAGCAATGACACAGCTTGAATATCCTCGGACTGTTAGAAGGTGGCAGTATCGCAGGAAAATTCATCAGCAGCAGCAACATCATCATCACTCCCATCACCATGAACAATAGTAGCAGGACGTTAAGTATTCAGAGCGATAAGGGAAATAGAGAAGACATCAGCAACAACAACCCTACCATAGCCGCCAACACCACCACCACCATAACCACTGTCACCCTTAACAAAACATTAATAGAACAGAAACAGCAGCTGTTCTTATTTCTAAACAAAATGGAAACAGTTTCGCACAAGCGTGTCGACGAGTGGACAAAGATGGCGTGTCGGAAAGAAAAGCAAAACAAACATTAAGTATCACCAAAGCGCACTTATGAAAGAATGGAAAAATAATATTTCTAAACACTCCAAAGTAAATGCAAAAAGATACTAGAAAAAAATCATCTACAAGTGTATCTTATTAAAGACGAAGTGATTACAGCGAGTGACACAGGACCAGACTGAAAAACGCAAATTGCTTTTCAACCACTACATATTAAAATCGGTATCTTCAAATACTTTGCTAAGTCACTGGAATCGGAGGTGCAACTAGGCAAATTGCCGAAAGATATTTTTCTTTGATTAAATAAAACAAATTGATGAAGAATCTGATGTTGAGTGATTCATTAAAGGAAGTTGCACGACAAGCTTATGATTCTCTGTTAAAGACAGTCGAAAACCTTCCCGGAAAAAAAACAAAACAAAACAGTCTGAATTACAAGACAATCATTGCTGACCTTAGGTAATATGAGTGGTGAGATTAGTGAAATATTTCAGGACCTGCTCACTAGGTAAAAGTGCAAACTGACCCCCACCCCTCAGATTGATGGCATACTTTTGCTGGCTTTATTCTTCTTCAACATCATTTTACTAACCTTGACAGAAAAATCAGAGCTGTAAGATTTTTGTGCTAAGTTGTTTTTATGTTTTTTGCTATGTGTATATTGTTACCTTAACAGTGATTAATTGTAGCCAAGTACTTTGATAAATAACATCCATGTTCAAATGATTAGACGCGTTTTCTGAAAATATATAGATCAAAATGTAGACGTGATGCCACAAAACGGATTTCATATTCATATACACCATCTTAAAATTTACTATTATCATCTCAAGTAGTGTTTGCTATACAAAACAATTGGCATACAGTATTATTAGTGTCAGTGAGGAGAATTTTTACTGCTACTGGATTCGAATACCTACATGGCTTTATATATCAATGGAATTACCGTTATCTATGTAATTTATATCAGGTAAGCCTCTTTAAGGGATCCCTTAAGCAGTCAATTGGTTTTTATTGTCACTCTAGTGAATATGGTTCAAACTTGAAGAATTTCTGTGTTGAATGTGCCAACTACCATCGATTTATTGCGGACCTCATTTTAAGGATTTTGGATACTCGTTACTCTAGACCTGAGGAAATAGTCGCCGAGTGTGTCTGCTTCACATTAAGGTGGAACTTGAACTCCGAACTCCAATCTCTGGAGCAAAAACTGCAAGGGAACTTGCCGAACGCTCTCTAAAAGCCGGTAATCAATAGCATAGAATTGGTTTTTACTGATTCGAAAAAGATTACCTATAGAAATAAATAAGACTACATATTGACATTCTACTCTACGTTTTATCGATTCTGTCAATTCGCAACGTGTTGCTGTGCACATCTTTTATATCTCCTGTTCTTTAGCAAGAGGTATTTTTCGGTAGAGTTATTGCCCCTGTCGAAACTTAATTACGTCCAGAGGCTAATGAGACAGCAGTGTTTGGGGAAGTATTGTTTATTTGCTCCAATATCATTTACTCAATTCCTTAGTGTCAACGAAATATTCTGAAAGATAAATTATAGTCTGGTCCTTATAGAAATAAGAAAAGAGAAAGAGACATGATGATGATTATTACGAAGTATAGCTTCCATGCATCGATAATCACGTGTATTCAATATGATATTGATTAATTTCTAGTGATGTTTTAACAAATAACAACCTTGTGTGTTTTACAGTTAACAATCTTCGAAAAATGAAATCCCTTACGTAACCTGACAGTCCTGTGATGTTTACTGGCCTGGAATGGCGTCATTGCAAGTGATGTGATCAAAGTTGAATTCTAAAGAATTTATAAAAAAAAGTAACAGTAATAGAAAAAAAAAGAATAAGACAATGAAATAAATAAATATATTATTTCAAATAACATTCGAGCCGACTGTGTGGCACCAGAACTGTTATTACCGAGTAACTTCATGTGTTTGATAATGATATTATTGAGATGGCGATCGATGTAGGCTGTTATTATACTGAACAATGCTGCTGAATTCTCGAAATCAGTCTCGTATACTGACCTGCAGACGAGCGTTGTAGCGACACCTATTATTATAGGATATTGCCAAAGCTTATATTTCTTCATTATATTTCTTTTGAAGCAAAAATTTTCGCATGACCTGTAATTTCCCCAGATGTCTTCAGGTGTCATACCTCGTTATAATTTATACAAATAATATGAAGAGAAAATGTTTGTAATGATTGAAATACATAGACGCATATGGAAGTACATATTTAGGCATTGAAAAGTGGAATATATTATTATATGTTCTCTAAAAAGACACATCAAACTGATTTATATTTGCGTAACACTGACTGGCAGAGTATAATTTCTGTACCAATTCAGATAGTGACGAGTATATGTGTGTATATCCATATTTATCTATATACCAATCTAGATTGCTAGCAACCTACCTATCAATATATGTATCTATCTCTCTGTCTGACTGTTTTTTATTCTTTCTCCATATATATATATATATATATATATATATATATATATATATATATATATATATATATATATATATATGTATGCATGTATGTATACACTAATATATACATACATAAATGTATGTATGTATACATGGATGGATGTATATAAATATGTATATATTTAAATGCATATGTACATGCTTATGCGTAAGTGAATGCACACGCACACACACATATATACATTCTTACACACACATATGTATTAATATAAGTATGCTTTCCTTGCACACTTGTGTGTCTTACGTATGGACATATATATATACATATACATATACATACATACACACACACACACACACACACACACATATATATATATATAATATATATATATATACATATATATATATATATATATATATAATATATATATATATATATATATATATAGATATATATATATATATATATATATATATATATAATTATATATATATATGCTCTCCTTATATACTTCTGTGTAGTGTGTATCATGAATGGAAACAGTGCAGAAATATGAATTAACGGAAGCGAGGTTCCTCTGCTAAAACACTAAATTTATAAAAAACAAATATTTGTTATACAGTTATTTTTAGCTTTTAATGAATCCTCTTTTGATATCTCGTCTCCTTGATCTTTTCTTAAAAAGGTTTCCTATAGGCATCCGTACATACACAGATTTATTCATCCATCCCTAAATTTATACAAACACTCCTATTCACACTCGTAGAATCTCACATACACTGACATAGTCACAGACACGGATATATGCGTGTGTATATTTGTCCACAGAGATTACAGAGAGCTAGTGATAGAGAGAAGAAACGGATTGAAAGGTATTCAACACTACTGAATAATAAGCGAGCAGGCCATGCATCATTACAGCTCGTACATTTCCAGATGATGGCCCACTTCACATTTACTTTGGTAAATATTTCTTGATTATTAGCAATACAGATATCATAACTTAGAGGTGTAGTGAGCGATTGTTCGACTATGAATTTAGTGGTATTTGTTTTAGACAGGCTAATTGCCTTTACATAAGTAGCACTCTGGGGATTGCACATCTCAGGAACTGCTTTAAACTCTAAAGGGTTGCGACAGCTAATGGAAATAGATTCTTCAGTAGTTTGTTGGGGAGTGATAAGAATATAATTCCACATTGCGCTCAGGTAGTTGTTTTTAATTTACACTTACATGGCATCGAACCAGTTTTTGCTTAGATGTTGTATTGTTCCCAAATAGAGTAGTTACACGAAACAATTTTTAATCGTTTCTATTTGTTGGCAAATAACCCGAAATCTGGAAGAGAGTATTCAATGATGAGAATTAATTCCATCGAAAGGAAAATATACGTTGCAGTTAAGATTCTTGTTTTATCACTGTAATTACATTGAGCCTCGTCTTCCATAGATATATAGGTCAGTGTCCGCAGTTTTAATGCTTCCTTTTGAAAAATTGCGTTTAATCAGAGACTATTTTAGAGGACAAGTGAAATTTGGCTGATGTATTGAATGCTCTCTAAGTTCATATATTCACCATTCGTGTAAATGTCTTTGGCAACTTACAGCACTGAAGGGAACACTTCATTTTAGAATTATATTAATTTTACTTCTTAACACCTTTAATTTGGTTTATGGCTTGAGATGATTGTGGCACAGAGAATATTCTTCAATGATCCTCTGATTATTCTTGACAGAATCTTTGTTTCTTGCTTTGGATATTTTGCTGAGGCAGGCCGCGTAAGTGTGTTACAGAACACTGAGTTAATGTTCTTTAGATTTTCTGTAGTAATCTGACCTATAAATCATTGCTTATGTAACAATTTCACAATTCTGCATAATAGACGATTAGGTGGAATTTTAAGTAGATTTACCTACTACATTTACGTGTATATTATATTATTACATAGACTCTATGTTGTAGGCTGGAGTAGGAAAGTGTATGCTGAAGCCACACGGATGAAGAGTTTAGAGATTAGATGAAATTAATTTAGGAATTTAATGAAACATATAAATGAATTACATCGCATTTTAAAATTTAATGACTGACATTTTTTGCTAAAATGTCTCTTTAATAGCTAAAACAAATTACATAGTCATATGGAGTGACCGAATATGTTTCATCTAGGTGACGGCACTAAACAATTCAGAGATTGCAGAATTCCTAAATCCTATTTTAGCTTTAGAAGTATTCTTCGTTGTCGACCGTTTGTCTTTGGATACTATAGCTCAGTATTCGCATAAAGAACAATGCAAATTGCTGAAATTACAACTTGCCGAAACAACATATATGCAATCAGATTTTAAATATTCTACAAATGAAATTATTTGATTTGGGAATATTTGATTAGGCAAATAATTAAATCTCGAAACATAAGCTTAATTACCATCGGAATTTGAAAATATTCTACCGTCTCAAAAAACTCTCTCATTATTGAGGACTTATACAAAAATATTCTGACGATGTTAGAGGCAGTGCGTCAGTCAAATGATTTAATAACGATGTCAAAATTTAATTATTCGTATGGAATGAAAAACATGGCGGACATGTAAGGAGGTAATTCGAGAAATTTGCTGTTTCGGATCGCATCGAGCACATTCCGTAACTTCAGATATCTGGACTCCCCCCGGCAAACAAACTTTACTCCACCGTACAACTATGTACTCAACTAAAGAATAATGATTCATTGTATTACAAAACCCATTAACAAATTTGATTTAATTACTTTCTACAACTTACCTTTTCTATAGTTTCATGCACAGAAACCACAATACAAGAATTTCCTCCGAGTGACAACAAAATGAATCGTGGTGTTTAAACCAACCCATCCAATTTTGCTTCCAAAATAATAGCAGTAGAAAAGAGATGATGAGATAGAAATGACATTCACATAATTTTCCATGTATTAGAATTACAAATATTTAAAGAACTCAAAACGAAATGGTACATTTTCAAGGACAGCAGAATATTTCATTCAAAGTATCCGCATGCCATATATCTTGTCCTACCAAGAAAGTCAATAACAATTTAAGAATCCAATATCAGACTCAAAGCTTCATTGATACTCTACTTAGGTAGTGCAAATGCATCAAAGTTGTTCATTTGTCTCACTGGCCAGAGTGTATATTGGTTTGTATGAATTCAACTGTGGCAGGAACGTAAACATTCTTCATTATATTTTCCTTAACATACTATGATTAATATAGGGATCTCTGCTAATCGGTTGAGGATATTCTACTCACGATTATAAATATGAGGCCTCAAATCCTTCGTTGTAGAGTAGTTTTCACGAAGCTTCAGTCAAATCAGTTCTAATGGAATCGTTTTAAGCTTTTCCTTTGCTTCCGGGTAATAAAATCTATTAAAGAAAGTTTCTTACTATAGTTGTATGATCGCACGCGAGCAGCATCTGTGTGTTATATACCTCGCATTCACACACACACACACACACACACACACACACATATATATATATATATATATATATATATATATATATATATATATATATATATATATATGATCGCTTGGTATATGACACACAGTTCCTACTCGCATGCGATCAAGCATTCCTGAAACTCATCGCATTCACCGTGACCTCGACGTCCTGAAATCTTCCTCTTTTCAAGCAGGATTTGATTTTTGAAAGTGGACACAGGAGCAAGTTGGCTGGCGGACCTGATTGTACCTAGACAAAATCTGCTGCACAAGCTGCGCTGAATGTGTAGGTGTGTTGTCAGATGAAAGCAGTTTTGGCACAAACTAGGCAGACAGGCGTCTCATACACAAATCTTCAGTGATAAAGGACTGAACTGAACCGTAACTAATCTGCACATCCTATGATACCTCACGGATGCTGGTTCGACCATTTCCACCTCATAGCTGCTCACTCACGTGCGATGTTCTTCTCAGTTCCGTTGGCTGCGGATCTACCAGAACGTTCGGCACTATCGACATTTTTTTCTGCTGATACACCTCTCTCCGTACACTTTCTGCAACTTTCTGAGTAGTTATCGCCAAGCGTTTGGCAAGATGTGATGTAAATTCATGGTCAATGCGACGATAATGCACTGCACACGTTCCTTCCAAGCTCTGCTGTAAACAGGGGAGGTGAGACAGAATAATAAATCTTACTGTGCTTGCACAGCAGAGTTCAATGTCAATCTGGCAGAGCTTCGTTACTATGGCAACAGTCCTGAAACTCATTGATCAAACCTCGTATATATAATGTAGCTCGGTTTAAATATCTGTTGTTTCCTCTTGGAGTACATATCTGAATATTCAATTATTAGAATTTAGTACGAAGTTTCTATCGTTGTTGTACAGATACAACGTATCTATTCAGGTTGGAAATTCTGGAATTTTTTTTACATGGGTATTGTAAAAGAAAACAGGAGGGGGAAGGTACATTGGCATTGTTTTTACAGTTAGTCATGTTTCATTTGCTAATAGGAATAACAGAGATGTGCATGTTAGATGGACATGTGCGGAATTAGCTATTAGAATTATTTGGATGACGAGTTTACGTTAGGTTACTAATCAGGAGCAGTTTAGATAGTTGAAGAGAAAGAAGGAAGATCAAATAGGATATTACAAAAAGAGAAAACAGAGATAATTATATATATATATATATATATATATATTATATAGAGCAATGAGAAAATGAATGGGATCCAGAGGTAGTATTCATCAACTTTTAGACATTATATTATGTAAATTTATTTATTTACTAAAAGGACAATTATAACAATATAGTGTTGTATTTAGGAACGGTAATTTTGCCAGTTTAGCCAATAAAAACACTTTGTATTTCTATTGTATGTGTCTTCATTTGCGCATGCGTATATCTCTATGTGCGTCTATGTATATAAACGAACGTATATAAACAGGAGATACAAATATTACAGGCATTTCCCACACACGCACACACTAACTAAACATAGACGCACATAGAGATATACGCATGCGCAAATGAAGACACATACAATAGGAATACAAAATGGCTGACCGTTAGTAAGGAGAGACACACAAATAAGAAAGAAGAAAGCAAAGTACCACTGATCCGGTCACAGGTGTGTGACGAAAGAACTCTGGCCGAAATAAGATTAAGATTAATGTAAATAATAAATAACGCTGAAGCAAAGTAACACCAAATATATAGTGCGTGTGTTTTTATTGGCTAAACTAGCAAAATGACCATTCCGAAATACAGCAATGTCTGTTTCAACACACGATTTCAGATCAAAAATCTTGCAAAACAAATATATAAACGTACAACAATATACATAAATGTATAACATATTATGCTTTACATAAATAATACATGAAATGTTATATATTTTATACACACATATATATGTATATACACACATATATGCATTTCCTGACACGTGATTTCTATGTGTGATCTTCAACTACTTTCTAAATATTTTAACTCAACGCATACATTGGTGTTCCATCAACATCCTATATCACCAATATAGACCGTACTAACGCCCCTAGTCATATATTTTGTATGACAAGAGGAGGAAATCCAACTGGTAGATGAACAGTCTTTCGACACAATCATCAATACAATCCTTAATGGTACTAAAAGTTTGCAAATTATTATTTTTAATTTGTACATTTACGCTCTTCTTAAGAAGTAAATATTTTCTAAACAGAATAATGGAGAAATATATGACAGACGAGTACAATTAAGTGTATATTTGATACTTTATGTCATCGGTAACTAGAGCCATTTGCGCTAATGGAATGTAATAGGTTTGTATTTAATGATTTCGGGTGTCGAATTACAGAAACAACATTAGCAAACATTACTAGTGACAGAGAATGGAATCCCATAAGTACTACTGTATTAAGTGACATAATGAGATATATCTCTTTGGAAAACAGATATATAAACAACAATACAACTCCATACAATTAATTTCCAGCTAGCGCTTATTTCCCTTCGATAAATACTTACAAACTATGTAGATATATATATATATATATATATATGTATGTGTGTGTGTATACATACATATAGATATATATATACATATATATATATATATATATATATATATATATATATATATTATATATATATATATATATATATATTGTATATATATATATATATATATACATATATACATATATATGTATATATATTATATATATAATATATATATATATATATATATACCTATACATATGCATATATTCATGAACTTAAATACTTCTACATATATGTATATTATATATATACAAACATACACATGCAGATTTACATATACACATACATAGATACATATACATGTATATGTATAAATTCCTATATATATATATGTGTGTGTGTGTGTGTGTGTGCGTGCGTGTGTGTGTGTGTTGTGTATACATACACATATGATAAAATTGAAAAATTCACATTGAGTACAAGACATCGCCAACGAGCGAAAAGTAAATAAACACACGAGAGACAAGTACGAGACAAAATGCCAAAAGAAGTCTGACTCTTACTCAGTTGTCGACTGTTTATTACTACGTGTTTCTTTGTAACGACAAGACAGCTGTGGATAAGTCGGGCTTCGAACGAAGAACAACACTAGAATACGGAAGTAAACGATTGACGGAGACAGACGTTTAGGGCTGTTAGGTTACGACGAATCGTAATGATTACGCATGGGAGTAATTTCGAAAGGATAAAGAATAAATGGAGGGGAAATTTAGAAGCTAAAGTGATGCCGAGAAGCGAGAGAAATGGCGTCTGGCCATCTAGTCGTCAACTTCCGATAAGACAGAGACACGAGAAAATGGCTTGTAGTCACGTGCGAGCAACAAGCAGGGAGAACAAGGTGGGTGTGTGCATAAGGTAAAGAAATAAAGGGATTGAGGAGAAAGGAGAAGTAAATAAGATAGAGAGTGAAAGAAAGACAGACAGATAAGTAGGATGCGACAAAAAGAAATAGAGAGATTGGGAGGGATATATATGTATGTGTGTGAGCATGTGCGAGAGAGAGAGAGAGAGAGAGAGAGAGAGCGTGTATATATGCGTGCCTCGATATATGTATGCATATATGTGTTTATATGTACTTGTCTCTCCCATTTCGATCTCTCTCTCTCTAGACATCTATATATATATATTCAAACACACATACACTTATATAAATTAATAAATAAAACATATGCATATATACTTACATATATGCACGTACCTACCTCTACATGTATATATACATGCATATATGAGTACAGGACACCAAAAAAAAACGTCGAACACAAAGAGGAACAAAAACAGGAACACAAAACCAAGGAAAATTCCCCTTCTTCAGTCACCTTTGTTTCATCTACTCCACGTTTCGATATATATATATATACATATTTATACATATATATATATATATATATAATATATATATATATATATATATATATATATATATATATTATATATATATATTATATATTATATATTATATATATATATATATATATATAAATTCACATACACATGCATGCATATAATTCACATACATGGACAAGCACAAAACTGAAAGGATGAAAGGTAATGATCACAGCGGTGATAAACGAAATAAGAACGTGAATATTTAGAAGAAATATGACTGGGCATTTTGTCCGATGCGTTAAGGATTCTGCCAGCCTGTCGTTATATTAATAGCAGTAGCAGCAACCACAACAACAGCCACAATAACAACAACAATAATAATAATAATAATAATAATAATAATAATAATAATAATTATTATTTTGACGGTCGTCATTTTCGTAGGGTACCGGTCGGTTTATTTCTGTTGTCACATTATTTCGCACGTGTAGTTTTTCGTACATTTTTTGTTGTAAGTTTAATGTACGTACCGCTCGATTGTTATTCTTGGGTTGAATAGTATCGGTGGCATTTAATTTCTTCGTAGTTCCTTTGTACATGGTGTTTGAGGTCGGGGATGATCGTGTTGTTCCACGCATGTTTACATGTGTTGTGTTAGAGGTGGAGATAATATCGAGTCAAAATACATCATTTCGTTTCGAAAATAGTAATAAATTTCAATTCGTATTACTTACTCGGATATAGTCCAATTCTTTGTTAGTAAATCTTTGGCTCCATAGGGTGTCCTTGTTTTCGATGTTTGTGGATAGATTTCGGAGCTCTGTATTTTCCTTCTTACATCTTAAACGTCCCCGGTGTCTTATTATTTATTATTATTATTATTATTATTATTATTATTATTATTATTATTATTATTATTATTGTTGTTGTTATTGTGGCTGTTGTTGTGGTTGCTGCTACTGCTATTAATATAACGACAGGCTGGCAGAATCCTTAACGCATCGGACAAAATGCCCAGTCATATTTCTTCTAAATATTCACGTTCTTATTTCGTTTATCACCGCTGTGATCATTACCTTTCATCCTTTCAGTTTTGTGCTTGTCCATGTATGTGAATTATATGCATGCATGTGTATGTGAATTTATATATATATATATATATATATATATATATATATATATATATATATATATATATATATATATATAAATTCACATACACATGCATGCATATAATTCACATACATGGACAAGCACAAAACTGAAAGGATGAAAGGTAATGATCACAGCGGTGATAAACGAAATAAGAACGTGAATATTTAGAAGAAATATGACTGGGCATTTTGTCCGATGCGTTAAGGATTCTGCCAGCCTGTCGTTATATTAATAGCAGTAGCAGCAACCACAACAACAGCCACAATAACAACAACAATAATAATAATAATAATAATAATAATAATAATAATAATAATAATAATAATAATAATAATAATAATAATAATAAGACACCGGGGACGTTTAAGATGTAAGAAGGAAAATACAGAGCTCCGAAATCTATCCACAAACATCGAAAACAAGGACACCCTATGGAGCCAAAGATTTACTAACAAAGAATTGGACTATATCCGAGTAAGTAATACGAATTGAAATTTATTACTATTTTCGAAACGAAATGATGTATTTTGACTCGATATTATCTCCACCTCTAACACAACACATGTAAACATGCGTGGAACAACACGATCATCCCCGACCTCAAACACCATGTACAAAGGAACTACGAAGAAATTAAATGCCACCGATACTATTCAACCCAAGAATAACAATCGAGCGGTACGTACATTAAACTTACAACAAAAAATGTACGAAAAACTACACGTGCGAAATAATGTGACAACAGAAATAAACCGACCGGTACCCTACGAAAATGACGACCGTCAAAATAATGGGCCGGACGTTGTACCTCATGTCCCGCAATTAAAACCTAAAAGACGTAAATGGACACGTGAGGAATACATTTCTATCTTACACGCATAATTCACAGCAATGCTCTACCCACAAAATGAAAATACAACAACGCATACATATAAAATATGGAAAGAAAATAATAGAGATATAGACTTGGATACAGCTAATAAATTAGCTAACGTACGAAGATACATTCTCAAGGCCAAAAAAATATCAGAAATAGAAATAGAACATTTAAAAGAAAAAATACACCAGGAAAATGTAGATAGAAGCCACACAACAATGCCCAATAATATAAACACTGAAACTGTAAAACACGAAGACAAACGCAACATTCCCAACAAACACGATGTAAACAACGAAGGGGAGCCTAATGATTATGATAATATAAAAAATAAAATAATCAAAGAACTGAAAACCACAGAGCCCAAAATGGACCACCGACCATACCTCCCAAGAATAAAAATAAACGCAATAACAACACCAATTATAAACAACATAAACCTAGCCGTCACTGAACTAGCCACTGAAACAAAAAAAAGTGATATCACTGAACTAAATGACTTGATATACGCAGCAGCCACTGCAGCCACAAAAGAAGCTGGATACTCACCCAAACACTCCCAAACAGGAGTACCACCACCCAAACAAACCCTGTGGATAAATAACATCCAAAACAAAACAAAAAAAAAAACTAGAAAAGACCTGTCGATTCTTAATGAAATCAGCAAACAAGCAAAGCTACTAAGCAACAAAAAGAGAAAAAAAATGCTTCGCAAATATAACATCACAGAAAAAGATTTGCCGGAGATAAAAGAAAAGCTGAAGCAAGATATCCTTGCCAAAGCTCAAAGGATCCGCCGGTACGAGAAACGCCAACGCTTCTTTGAACAGAACAAAAAGTTCAACTCCGACCCCAAAAAGTTCTACCAAGAACTGGGAAAAAATAAAATAGAAGTCACTGCAGCACCAACGGCAGAAGAATTGGAAGAATTCTGGAGAGAAATATGGTCGGCGAACGAACATCCAAAAAAAAAGGAGTATGAAAATAACAAACTCGGCATCTGAACAACTTTGGACCCCCATAACAACTGAAGAGGTCACCCAGGCACTGCAAAAACTAAGCAACTGGAAGGCACCTGGACATGACAAGATCCCCAACTTCTGGTTGAAATATCTAACAGGAATGCACAAAAAGCTGGCTGAAAACTTTAACAGCATACTAGCAGAGCCAGAGACAATGCCTGAATGGCTCACGAAGGGAAAAACCATCTTAATTCCCAAATCAAATGAAACAACAAAACCAGAAAACTACAGACCAATAACCTGCCTCCCTACTATGTTCAAGGCATTTACTGCAGTGATATCGCAAAGGCTGAACAAGCACCTGGACGAAAACAAACTGTTCCCAGGATGCCGCAAGGGCTCATATGGCTGTAAAGATCAGCTAATGATTAATAAAGCCGTAACTGAAGACAGCCACAGAAAGAAGAAAGGCCTCAGTATGGCCTGGATTGACTACAAAAAGGCGTTTGATAGCATCCCCCACACATGGATCCTCGAAACACTAGCCATTAACAAAGTAGCACCAACAATCATAAAATTCATAGAGCACTCTATGAATAAATGGCAAACAGTCCTACACCTCCAAACAAAAGAGGGACTCATGAAAACCAAAGACATCCCCAGAAGAGGAATATTCCAGGGATACACGCTCTCTCCACTCCTTTTCTGCTTGGTACTGTCACCTCTATCTGATATGCTAAATAGAACTGGATGCGGATATAAATGTTACGGCAAAAACGATCAGCCACCTTTTATATATGGATGACCTAAAACTATACACTGCAAATGACAAACAGCTGGAAAAACTATTAAAGACAGTTCATGGATTTACCAAAGAATAGATATGAAATTTGGATTAGAAAAATGCGCCAAAGTAACCATGAAAAGAGAAAACTAGTTAAGAGTAACAACATCACACTAGATAAAACCAATGAAATAAAAGAATTAGACCAAAGCCAAACTTACAAATACTTAGGAATCCATGAACTAGATAAGACACAACACACACAAATGAAAGAGAAAATAAAAAAAGAATATTATAGACGAGTTAGATCAATACTAAAAACAGAGCTCAATGCTAAAAACAAGATAATAGGTATCAACACTTTAGCTGTCCCAGTTATAAGTTACAGCTACAACATCCTTAACTGGACACGAAATGAACTGTCCAAAATAGATAGGAAAACAAGAAAAATATACTGACAGGATCTAGGATGCATCACCCAAAATCTGACATAGAAAGACTATATATACAACGTATAGAAGGTGGTAGAGCCTTATACAGATGGAAAACTACTATAAAATAACCACCATAGGACTGCAAAAATACCTACTTCAGAAGGAAGGAAAACTGATCCAGATAGCAAAAACACGAGCAAAACAAAAAACTGTTCTCAGTATTTAAGGAAGCTGACAAATACAAACAAGAAATCATACCACCTAATAAACACAAAGAAGAAGAAGAAGATGATGAAGAAACAACAAAAGCTATAAAACAAATGAAAACCAAACTGAAAATAGAACAGCAACGAGCAATGATAAAACGATGGCAAGAAAAGCCCCTTCATGGTAAATACTGCACTAAACTAAACGCAAAAGAAATAGACAAAGAAAAATCCCAGCAATGGTTGAGAAGCTCAGGACTCAAAGCAGAAACAGAGGGATTTTTAATTGCAGCACAAGACCAAAGCCTCCCCACCAGAAATTACCAAAAACATGTAATTACAAGTAACTGCAGAATATGTGGAGATGGACAAGAAACAATAAATCATATTATCTCTAGCTGCCCAGTCTTGGCTAAGAAGGAATATATTCACAGACATGACAGAGTTAGAACCTACATACATTGGAAGCTATGCCAACATTATGGAATAACAACAGAAAAAAGAATGTATAGGCACACACCAGAAAAGGTCACAGAAAACGAGAAAGCAACCATACTCTGGGATATGCCGATACACACAGATAGAGAAATTAAGGCCAACAGGCCAGATATAGTTGTCAGAGATCATGAAGAAGAAAAATGCTTTCTAATTGATGTATCAATACCGGCAGATGACACCATGTCTCTAAAAGAAATGGAGAAACTCACAAAATACAAAGACCTGGAAATAGAGGTAACCAGAATGTGGAACCTGAAAACAGAAACAATTCCTATCATAGTAGGTGCATTAGGCATGATAAAAAAATATTCAGACAAATACATAACAAAAACACCAGGACTTACAAACACATATAACATACAGAAAATTGCACTACTAGGCACTGCACACATCCTACGCAGAACACTTTCCATACAATAACCATCAGAGCATCACAACAAATCACAGCACGTACCCAAGGCACACAGAGCTGCGCTCGGTAGTGAAGTGAAAGCACGCTATAAAATAAAACTACTGAATAATAATAATAATAATAATAATAATAATATAATATAATATAATATAATAATAATAATAATAATAATATAAAGAAGAAGAAGAAGAAGAGAAGAAGAAGAAGAAGAAGAAGAATAGAAGAAGAAGAAGAAGAAGAAGAAGAAGAAGAAGAGAAGAAGAAGAAGAAGAAGAAGAAGAAGAAGAAGAAAATAAGAAGAAAAACAACAACAACCTCAACGACGAAAACAACAACTGGACTGATTGCAGATGAAGTATATAATTTTCTGGAAAAGGAGAAACTCCTGCCTTAAGGGAAAAAAGGATTTAAGCAGAAATCAAGTGGAACTTCTGATCTGTTATATATTGACATCATCATTTTAAATGAGGTATAGCTAAGGTTGAGGAATTTAGCTGTTGAATAGTTAGATTTAAGTATGACTACGTGAATATCCCATACAACTGGATGTTGGGGCTGCATCAGCAGACGCTCGGAATCAATGGGTATTTTAAAACTTCTTTTCGCGAGAGTAATCACCGACCGTGTACAAATGGTTTGTCAGGTAACAGGAAAAGACACCGGGACATTTTTCAAAGAAAATCTCTCTCTCTCTCTCTCCCTCTCCCCTCTCTCTCCCTATCTCTCTCCCTCTCTCTCTCTCTCTTACTCTCTCCGTTGCTCTTCGTCATAGCATTAATTCTTCTGACAAGTATGCTAACAAAATTCAGGATTGTCTGAAAGTTTATGAAAACTATGATGAAAATTAATCATTACCTTTATACGGATGACTTCAAGATATATGCAAAAATTGGAACAGACAGATTCACTGATTCAAACAGTGAGAGTATTTAGTAAAGACATTACAATTCGCTAATTGTTAGTTGGTGGGCTGGTAGAATAATTAGCATACACGACAGAATGCTTAGCACTCTTTACTCCGCCTTTTCTGTTGTGAATTCAAAATCCACCGAAAGCAATTTTGCCAGTCTCCATTTCGCGGTTGATAAAATAAATACCTATTTCTTTATTACCCACAAGGGGCTAAACATAGAGGGGACAAACAAGGACAGACATAGGTATTAAGTCGATTACATCGACCCCCAGTGCGTAACTGGTACTTAATTTATCGACCCCGAAAGGATGAAAGGCAAAGTCAACCTCGGCGGAATTTGAACTCACAACGTAACAGCAGACGAAATACGGCTACGCATTTCGCCCGGCGTGCTAAAAGTGCTAGAATCCATGACATCGACTTGACCCCTACCTTCAAATAGTTGGCCTGTACCGAAATTAAAAGTTTACTGGCAATATTTAGCATCCATCACAACGTTCTTGTTTTTCGTCATTATTGCAAGCTTCAAATAACTACAAACTTACGTTGTTTACATAATGTTTTAGCAATATAGCCCCGAACAATACGGTTATTACTAAGATCTATGAATAGATCACGTCTACTCACAAACACTCTCTGCTTATAATGTGCCCAGTATGTACACTATATATAATTCGTTCTCCCTTATGCACATGGTTTGGATGCAACATACAACAATATATACGTTAGTGTTAATGTAAACTATAGTTACTTCTGGTTTATAAATAATATCAGCTGAAACAGAATTGTATATTTTATTTATACACTTATCTTCCGTTAGCTTCGATATCAGTTGGATAACTGTCATAATGTAAATTCTAGGGAATAAAACTATAATTTAAGACGCAAATATCAACTGTATAGCCGCAAAACCCAATCACATGCTTGATTAAACATATCATTTTCTATCATTTGTTTCTATAAAAAAAAAAATTAATTTGCATGATATCTTGCGCTGGTTAGCATAGAACTTGCCATAACACATACACACAAGTAGACACACAGACACGCATGCACGCACGCAAGCGCTCGCACATAAGCACACACATGCACACACAAACAAGCAAACACACACTTAAACACACATCTGTGGTATCATTATTACGCGTCATTGACTATCATACAGTTGTATTTCTTGACAAATGTTAACGTTATTTCCTGACAGCAGTAGGGTTATAAAGAGTACAGGAGAAAATACTCCAAAAGGCTTAACGTTGATTTAACCAAGCACTAAGTGATAAATATATATTCCAGCATTTGTCTAATCCTAAGGTTTTGCCACTATGAAGTGCATGTATTCATTATATAATTTGAATACATAATTTGAATAATTTTTTTTCAGTACAGTTACAGTACTTATATTTTAACATACGGTCCAAATATTTCACGATTTTTTCTTTGATTTTAACGTATCGGAATAACATTTCTATGGCTTATGTTACACACACTCTCACCCACAAAAAAGACACAAACAAACGCACACACACACACACACACACACACACAAGCACAAACACACACACACATACACACAAATACGCACGTGCACACACGCGCATGCACAGGTACATATATAATGCACTCTGTAGTCATGTAGATATACATGTCGATTTAGAAATACAAAAACATAGCAGAATATATAAATCATTTATATATACACACATACTTAAAACTGGAGATAACCCTGAATAATGACGTATAGAAAAGAATATACGCAAATTATATTAATAGATACATTTTCCTATCCATATATGTGCACGTCAAATGAATATATACGTCGTTGTCAGAGTGTGTGCATGTGTATAAATACATGACTATACACACACACGTGCGCACACATATATGTACGTATATATATATATATATATGACTATGTGTGAGTGTGCGTAGGCACCTACAGTCACTCATATTCACACAAATTCGTGCAAATATGCATCACACTATAATATATTTATATGACTTATATGAAATACATCTTTATGTAATTTTCATTTGACTCAGGGGCCAAATCTACGTAGCTGAAACATAAATTTTTCTTTAGATTAAATAGTGTATATGAAATACATAAGAACATCCCGGGAGTCTTTAATGTTATAGGAGAACTGCATTGTTTACGGACCAATGCAAGTGAGACAGAATGCTTGCAGATATCAATAAAAGTGTCTTCATAATTGAATGCATAATCCTATATAGAACTTTTGATAAAAACAGTGAACAGGTCTTACTTTAACGAAAGATCACTGTTCTATACACAAACATTCGTGTACCGTGATTGATTTCTTTGAGACTTAACAAGCAATATTTAATAATGAAAATGCAGCAAAGTCACTCGACCATATACAAGTGTATATCACCTTTTACGTTTTCAGCTCATATCTTGACGAATATGAGGAAAGCAATCTCAAATGCAGCTTGTATACCCCATTGCATTCGCTTGAATCTAGTCGGATGAATAAGCAAAGTGAATTTTGGGTATCTATATTAAGTTAGGTGAATATCCCTGTATAATATTGATGGTTAAGTATTGTCATTATAACACATGATCAATCAAGTGCACACAGCAAAGTTGAATGATTATGTGCTTTGTGTATTTTAATAGGCTTCACTAGCAGAGTGATGGAGAGGTTAGCATGCAGATTGAGCGAGAGAAAAAAGATTTCGTATTTGGAACGCTAAGAAATACTTGTCCAATAAATGTTCGTAAAGCTGTAAAACTTCAATCAAATTAGAGTGGGTACATGAAAAGAATCATGCATAAATATAATACCAATAAACTTATCTGTATCTTCTTTCTTTGTAACCGTGTTTGTCTGTCTATCTATCTATATATCTATCTATCTATCTATCTATCTATCTATCTATCTATCTATCTATCTATCTATCTATCTATATGTTGGTATTTCCGTTCATCTACTTTTATTTCTAACTCTTTATTTGTCTTTCGCTCACTATATGAGTGTGTGTATGTATGTATATATACATGTAGAAACAAATATACACTTATTTGTACATATAAACACACACATATATATTATAGAGAGAGATGGGTAGATATAAATACCCCTATACAGGCAGGTATATGTATAATACTAATTCATATACACGCACACACATATATTTACACATACATGTAAATGCATGCTTGTGTATATATGTATGTGTGTGTGTGCATGGATATGGGATGCGTGTGTACTAATACACGTGTGTTGTCACATTTGTGTGTAAATATGTATGTGTCCGAGTTTAAGTAATGTATTTCTTATTAATTGAACCGTTGCGTACATACTACCAGAAGACCAGTTAGTCGGTCATTGTATCTGTCATTTCTATTTCAACAGGAAGAGTTCAACAGTCGCCAGTGAAAATTGTATTTGGCTTTGGTAAAATGGCTATTGTCGATAATTTTACATGATAATTCCTAAATTCTTATCCTCAAATGCTGAACGCTATGGTTAGCATGTGTCTCTTGTCTAACGTGTGTCGAGAGGCCAGGAACTTCACAATACTATTTGGCCTGTGATGATTATTTTTTTGTGCAGCACACATGGAATTTATCATAATGTACACACTACTGAAATACCCATTTACATAAAGAATCATGATATTACTTATCCATCAGTATCTCTCTGTTCACACGCACAATATGAAATCTTAAAAGACTTTGATGCAGAATGTCCAATGCAAATACCGAAGTTTTTTTTTTTTCTTTACATTTTGACAGCGCGTTGTTACTTCCAGTAAAGTGTCTGTGTAATTTGTGTACTGACAACCTGATTTCGCTTGAATATCAAATCGGGAAAAGAAAATTTCAGTCGTAGCATAGTCGTATATTACAGTTTAATGGACGTTTCCCATTGAACTTGGGAAGGGATCAGAAATGGCTTAATCATTAAAATTAGAGCGACTATCACACTGATATGTTGTGCAGCTGTGTTGAGAAGAAAGTATAACATGTATGGATTTCACCTTATCATACTCTTGAATGTAGGAGGCAATTTTCAACGAATTCTCTTGGATTAGGAGCTGGCATACTGCCCCGCACCAAGGTAGTTGCTCCATATCTCGAAACAGATATCTCTGGAACCATTTAGGTAACTATGTTCTGTCATAGGTTGATTGCATATCGTAGGTGAGCTGATTGCTTTACCGGTTGATCTAAATTCTCCCTTGGTTTTACTACGGAATTTTGCATATCATTGTATGATATATGTTGCGTGTTCACTCGTAGAAATAATACAAGAAACAAACTTAAGACATATCAGCGAGACGTTATTTCTACGTTTAGTAGTACAGTGGACCGTGTAAATTACATCACAAATTCTGGTGGTTGTATTGTTCGTCCATGATTTTAGATAATTCAGCATGGGTTGTCATTGGTTACATGTGCCACGTTATATTAATTTTGCTCTGGTGAATAACGGCAGAAAAACATGACGCGCTTTCGTGAACATTTCTCACCATCACCTTATTTGTGGATCATTGCGGATCAATTACCTTGCGGTTGATACTAGGCAATGTAATAAATCAGAATTTTAGAAGGTAGATTCAGAATGCTCATTACGTATATGAATGATAAAGACCATATTAAACTACTTTGGAAATAAAAATACAACTGAAGAGTAGATAACATAGGTAACAGAAGACCATTAAATTCCAAACAGCTCCACTTTAAGACTCTGGTGGGAAATTATTGATATTATTCTAAATTAAATGCCGCACTGATTTTAAAGATTTGTTCTGCGATGAGAATAAATGCTTGGTGTCATAATATATTTTTGATTGAAAGCGGAGAGCTGGCAGAAACGTTAGCTCGCCGGGCGAAATGCGTAGCCGTATTCCGTCTGCCGTTATGTTCTGAGTTCAAATTCTACCGAGGTCGGCTTTGCCTTTCATCCTTTCGGGTTCGATAAATTAATTACCAGTTGCGTACTGGGGTCGATCTAATCTACTGGTTGCCTCCTCCAAAATTTCGGGCCTTGTTCCTAGAGTAGAAAAGAATATATTTTTGATTGGTAGCCTAGTATTGGTTCGACACATATTTTTTGCGAATACTTAGCCATTATCATTGCTCTACCTGTTGGTGTTTACGTATGTAGTTGCGTTAATTTGAATTATGAATATACTGATATGTGCTGTTATTCCACGGAAATTATTTACTAAATTCCACCAATTTTCCTACAGACATTGCAATATTCTCTTATTTTCTAAGATCGAAATCAGAATTTTTTTTGTGCCATGCGATTTATCAGATTATAGCTATTTATTCCTCTGCTAAAATGTTTTATATTTCTTAAGTTTGGGTTCTCTTCCGATATCGGATGTGAGGGCAATTTCTTTGACAACACGACCAGAAGGCTTCATCAATTCTAAATCTCATATTGGGTGCCTTACGGAAAACTTCAAAATTGTTTTATCGAAGAGTCACCTAAGTAACACAGGAGATTTTCTTTGACTGACCCAATCGACATCAGTGCATCTGTCAAGACCTACCAAAAACCGAGCAAATATATAGATCTTGAAATAGAAATTGACAAAATGTGGAACCTCAAGACTAAAACAATACTTGTTGTCATTGGTACTCTCCGAAAAATAGCAAAAGGGGCTCATTCCTACCTAGCTCAGATACCAGAAGATCCCAAAATGACAGAAATTCAAAAGAGAGTGCCCAAAAGATAGCGAAATACTGCCTATGTATTTTCTAAATTTTAAAACACACTCATAATTTTCATATATTAAAAGCCACATCAAAAGCCATGATGGATCCGATGTCTAAGTAAAATACGAGATCAGACTCTGCATAATGCATAAGGAGTAAACAAACAAGTATGTGTGTGTGTGTGTGTGTGCGTGTGTGTTGTGTGTGTGGAGGCGCATTGGCCCAGTGGTTAGGGTAACGAACTCGCGGTCGTAGTATCATGGTTTCTGTCTCCCCAGACCGAGCATTGTGAGTGTTTATTGAGCAAAAACATCTAAAGCTCCACAAGGCTCCAGCAGGGGTGGTGGCGAACCCTGCTGTACTCTTTTACCACAGCTATTTCTCACTCTTTCTTCCTGATTCTGTGCAACGCTGAATCTCCCCGAGAACAACGTTAACTATACACGTGTCGATGGGGTGCTCAGCCACATGTACGTTAATTTCACGAACAGGCTGTTCCATTGATAAGATCAATTGGAACCCTCGTCGTCGTAACCGACGAGTGCCACCATATATTAGGCCATCCCATAAGTTATGTTCAAATTTTGTATAAACAAAATAAGTGATCACATGTTATATCTAATTCAAATTTAATCCTCAATGAACTTTCCCTGATTATCTATGACTTTCTTCCATCTACTTACAAGCTTTTTAATCCCATCAATGTAAATCTCTTTTGGTTTCAGAGCGAAGAACTCTGAAATGTCAGTTTCGACCTCCTCCTGATTTCAGAAAGCTATGTCCCCCAAGTGATTCGGTAAAGTGCAAAACAACTGCTAGTCTGAAGGACTAAGATCGGGAAACTAAGGAAGATGAGAAATTTTTTCCCGACCAAGCTCTTCGATCTTCTGTTATGTAATCTTTGCAGTGTGACGTCACGCATTTTCCTGATGAATCATCATTCTTTTTCGATTCATTAAAGCGGGTCTTTTTTCCTTCAAAGCTTGCTGCAAACGCTCTAATTGCTGACAGTAGACTTGAGCATTGATTGTTGTATTAGGTGGTAATAATTCAAAGTGAATTACTCCTTTGCAATCCCATCAAAAGAGAGCACCTTTTCTCCCATGAAGTTCCCTTCTCGGTTGTGGTTGAGCTTACTCACTTTTACCAAGCCACTATTTACGACATTTAACATTTCGAAAGAAGATCCATTTTTCGCCACCAGTCACAAGTCTATCCAAAAAGGGTGAAATCAGTTCGCGAGAATGGAGAGAATTGCAGATGTCAGCATTTTTAATTCCAATAGACATTCTAAAATACTTTTAAATTTCATTCAATTTTAAAAAGTTAAAATCGGACAGAACTTATGGGATGACCTGATATATATATATATATATATATATATATATATATATATATATATATATATATATATATATATATATATATACATATATATAATACGGGCTTCTTTCAGTTCCTTGTAACCCAAATCCACTCACAAGGCTTTGGTCGATCCGAGGATATAGTAGAAGACACTTGCGCAAGAGGTTTGAACCCAGAACCATGTGGTTTGTAAGCAAGCTACTTGCCACACAGCCACTTCTGTGCCTACACACACACACACACACACACATATATATATATATATATATATATATATTCTCTCTTACCTGTTTGTGTCTGCCTTCCAAATGCTGTTTTTACTGAGATCTCCCTTTTTAGTAGACGAAATAGCTATAACCCTTTGACTGCTATTTCTAAATTCGGTATGTGGTAAGGCAACTCGTTGCTAAACCCTTATTGCTTAGTATATATATATATATATATATATATACATGCACACAAGCGCACGCACACACACATATACATATATACATACACATATACGGACATGTTCGTGCATCTGAAATTATATCAAGTGCATGCAATCAATTTTAATGTTCTTACCACCAAAGCAAAAAATCAATATCAACGCCGTTGCTTCTTAATATATTCCAGTATTACACTCACGTTTTCTTTTCTTTATGTATCCTTTTCACTTTCTTATTTCTTTTTTAACGCTGATACCAAGTGTTACGTGAATTCATTCGACTGAGCCAGCTCTGCAGAGAATCCTATTAGAGATAATCGGCTAGTTAATCTAAAGATTATGTTTAATGGTTTTATTTGAAATCATTAAGAAGACAGTTAATTGTGATTGCTAATATAGACCGTTGAGGATATGAAGACTTCTCAGATGTACATTTTGTGAAGCATTTAATTACATATCTTCTTTAATGCATTTGTTTTAGGTTTGTATATGTTTGTTTTCTTACTTATCTCATTTATATGACTAACAGTTGAAATTTGTGCGTTCATTTTGATTATGTTTATAATTCTCTTTTAAACTGTCAGCAGGTACAAGTTTTTCATCAGCAGATCAGCATTTATCAATTTAACTATCATGAGAGGCGTTCCGACAATGACCATCATGTACTTTGTTATATGAACCACTATATTATCTAAAGCAACCTGCAATTAAGTCCCATATTCAGGAGTATAAAAAAGATAACGCTATGCGGAACATTTCTAAGTTGCAAATGGTCACCTAAGAGCAAAATATGACGTATTTTCTTATTTCGTGCGTGTTTAAATAAGAGAAAGTGGTAGTAATTGTGCGATAGAGAGCATAGCGTTTTTATTATCTAAGTAATGTAGGTAGTTTAAATTGCACGTTTTGGCAGCATAGGTCTCTTCTATACGTAGATACCACTGAATATAATCGTTCTCACAAACAATGTATTTGCGACATCTCTGAACTTAAATCTGGAGTTCTTTCTCAAAAACTTCAGCTATGAACTCTCTGCCCAATTTTCACAGCCAATTCCACGTTCCCTGTAATGAAATACGTAATCCCTACGGCTGACCTTCATTGAATCTAGTAGATGGAAATCCAGGAGTCACCAGATCTGGTCAGTGCAGTTCATAGAAAACCACTAGGCAGCCAATTTCTCCGATTACCCGCATTGCTACCATAAATGTGTGACGTCACGCATTGTGATGGTGATTGTCGATCGGTTTCCAGCTGGGTCTCTCCTTTTAACGGTATCTTGAAATTTGCGTGTTTCAAGGTATCGCTGTATATTCGGGCTACAACCACATCTTACAAAATCAAGGAGAATAAAACACTTGTCTTTCCAACAGTCGCACTAAATTCCTCTGCACACCATTACCTATTTAAATTCGTAGGCCTAGATGAAATGTGTGGCGCCACTTCAAAGACCGAATCTTCATTTCAGAGTCATAAAAATCGCCACCCAGATCGATGGATGCAAGCATATCATGGTAGATATCTCATTAAAATCGGACAATGGAGTTGCCTCTCTTTCCTGTTATCAGTATTTAAAGTACAGCACAGTATTTTAGAAAGTAAAGGAATATTCAAGTTTTATTCAACAGTCTCACACACCGAAAAGTTTATGATCTTATTCGATTTTGTACTCATTGCCATAGTAAATAACATGTGGAACCATTAAAACTCCTAATAAGAAT
>NC_043003.1:74444461-74459461 GCF_006345805.1 Octopus sinensis | reverse complement strand
GTTACTCCATGGATCAATGTCCTCCCGTCAGTTCTATCCTGGGCCGCTTCTTTCAGACTGGCTATGTCCATTCCGGTATCACTCTTGATGGTGTCAAGCCAGCGGGTTCTTGGTCAGCCTCTTCCTATCTTGCCACTGACCATTCCAAGCATGATGTCCTTCTCCAGGGATTTTCTCCTCATAATATGACCAAAATATGCCAATCTATGCTTGGTGATCCTAGCTTCTAGTGACATTTCCGACCTGATCTGCTTAACAACTTCTCCATTGGTGAGCCTCGTTGTCTATGGAATCCGTAAAATTCTTCTCCAACATCAAAGCTCGAATGCCTTAATTCTCTTCTGGTCTGCTACCATCTACAAAATACACACGACACTTCCAGCACTCACAATTGCCAGCTACGTTTCAGTGAAATACTGCATATTATTTAGCAACCTGCGATATCTATTCGCAGAAAACATGAAATATATTATTGCTGCCGTCAGACGTACCTCCTGGTGAACTTCAAGTCAACTGCTGCCGACAACCCAGATATACCACCTTAAGATTATATGCTTCTCAGTACTGGCTGCTCCACAACCAACAACAGGGTACCGCACTACCAATGCCAATGCAGACCGCAGACCAGCCCCATTAACTTATGCTCATCTTGTGACCTCCATAAACGTGTTGTGCGTTTCCAAACACATACAAGTTTATGTACATATGCACACACACACGCGCGCGCATACACACACATACACACATCAATATACGTTACTGATCCTCTCTTCCCTACACTCACACCACCAAACCTCAGTGCACCGCCTATATCCCACTAGCAGTTGCGACTGCGCTAACATATGCTTGTACATACGCCCATACGCATAGGTACCCATACTTACACATTCGCATGCACACATGCATATATACACACACTCATACAAACAATAGCACACTCATATCAAAGCCGTCATACATGTCTTTTACACTCCTATACACACCCTCACTGTCTTTACCCCTGTCAGATTCTGAGTCCCCACAAAGGCACACCAGGCATCGAAATGCTACCAACTTCCTCTCATGCCACGATGTCCAAGAAATTCTCAATTCTAATGTATCTGCTATAGCTGAAATGCCAATCTCACATCAAACTACAGCATAAGACTTGATTTTATCTGAAAATACAACTCAGTATCATACAAAATGAAACTGTAGGAAGGTATGTATAATTTTTAATCATAATGTCAGAGAATATTGTTCAATGATTTAGATCTTTATGTTATAGCAATTTGACACATTCATCAATTTCATCTTTTACCATGTTCCAGGTACCAGGTTCGATAAAAATAAAGATATACTTCAGTAATCAAATGAATTGAGGAAACAGCATCAAAATAAATTTTAAGGTAAAACATCATAAAAGGGAAACGTAATAGATGTATATATATTCACAAATACACGTAAGTAATCACGTACATATCTAAAAATGCACGTATATTTGTACACACACAAACACACGAATATACATATTTACATGCATATATATACATGCATATACATACACTCATAAATACGCGTACAAGTTCCTCCACTAGATAGTTATACATAGTAAGCGTACATATCTGTCAGACAACATTTATGGGACAGATATTAGACTTAAACTGCTTAATGTATTGCAAACATTCCACTTTTCGCAATAGATTCTGCAGATAACACTAGTTAATTGGCTGCACCTACGTGTATATATTATATATATATATATTATATATATATATATTATATATATATATATATATATATATATATATATATATATATATATGTATGTATCTGTATATATAAAATAACAGTATGAGATAAACATCCAAAGCTGTGAATACTTTTCAAAATATTGATAAAGAGAAGGTCTTACACCTATTTCCGGGATATTTTATATATCACTTCATCAGAGATGGTGTGAGAAAACGGTTAAGTAATAGTTATTATGGAGAAGATATGAAATACAGAGTGAAGTGGAGGAATGAATATAGACGTGAGATACAATTTCCTTACGTATTTCACGTCTGTTTTCATGCTTCCTCTTCACTCTGCATTTCAGATCTTCTCTATGATAACTATTACTTAAACATTTTCTCACACTGACTCTGATGAAGGTATATATAAAATATTCCGGAAACAGCTGTAAGACCTTCCCTTCAGAAATAGTATGAAAATTAATTACAGCCTTGAATTTGTATATCATTCTGTTAATTTATATATATATGCATAATACATGACCTACGTTCGACTCCTCATTCCTATCATTATCGAACGTGGAGCTTAACTATAGTTTTACTCAGCATGGCACTTACTCAGCATTACCTCACTCCTTTGGGTCTCCTTGACACCAAAAATTCTCATACTATAAGTGTATATATATATATATATATATATATATATATATATATATATATATATATATATATATATATATATATATATACATATATACTTACATATATACATATATATATAATATAAATAATATATATATATACATATGCATATATACATATATATATGTACATACTTACATATACACATGCACATATAAACTAGGGACGTCACAGAACGTAAACAACATGAAATACTAAATACGAATTAATGGAATACTAAGTTATTTTGCAAACAACGAAAGAAGCAAATGGAAAACAAGACAAGCTTCATAAAGAACGACTCTTCATCAGTTGTCGGCTGTTTTCTACTCTTTATTCCTAACAATTCACGACAAGACACACCTTCGTTAAAACAGCTGCTCCCGCAAATTAAATAATATTTGGGATTTTGCAGAGGGTCAAATTTGATAAAAACACAAGACAGTGAAAACAAAGGCGAAAGGCTGCTAAGCCTAAACGAAGTGAGTTGTGGTGAACGCTTGTGGAATAAGCTTGGACAGAAGACAGACAAGAATGCGTCTTATCCCTGCAGCAGATCAGATATAAAGAAAGAAACTTAAGTTAGGAAAGGAAACAATATAGCCGATGAACAACGAACAACGAGAGAACTAAGGAGGAAGAATGAATGAGAGAGAGAGTGACAGGTAGAGAACGGTGAAATTATACTCATATATATAGTATTTATATTATGATATGATTGAACGTCACGCATCCATTTCCGAGTATATATATATATATATGTGTGTGTGTGTGTGTGTGTGTCTTTGTAAGTGCGTGTATATATATATATATATTTATATGCATATGTGTGTGTGTGACTTTGAGTCTACATTTGTCCCTCTACGATCCCTTGACAAGCAGTGATAGTGTATTTCTCGTACATGAGCGTTTCGACCACAGCGAGCTCTAGAATAGGTACCAGGTTTAAAAAAAACGAAGTACTGGAGTTTATTCGACAAAATTCATGAAATCGGTGTCCCCAACATGGATGCAGTCTAACGACAGAAACATGTAAAAGATAAAAGATAACACACACACACAAACACACACACACACACACACACACACACAACACACACACCACACACACACATATATATATATCTCAGAAAATAATTTCGCATCTCTTATGAGAAATTCAGTTGCACTGTAAATAACATTTTTAGCTTATTATTTTGTATTTAAGAACCGTTTTTGTTTCTTGAATACTTGGTGCATGTTATTATCCACAGAGTGCTTTGTAATGGTGACTTAAAAAAATTGTTAACTACTGAGCAGCTTCTCCCATGCTCTTTGATTATTGTACAACTTTACATCACTCTGTCTCCAATTATTTAATATAAAATTGGTAATAATACGATGGATGTCTTGAAAAGTATTCCATATACATTTCACCACGAGTATTAGAAGTATAATATTTTCAAATATCGTCCAAGTCTAATCATTGATCATGATATTAAATGATAAAATTTTTTCTATCGTTAAATTTTTTTGCGTAAGTAGTGACGAAGCAACAATATGTATTAAATGATAAAGACAACAAAAGAAAAGTAAACAGAGTAACGTTTCCATTGGACCCGCTCAGAGTATTTTAACAAACAATTGCAAGGTATTAAAGTGCGCATATTTCAATTATCTTGTTTTCGCATTACTAACAGTACAATTAGTAAATTTTCTCTCGATTGCTTCTAATGCTTTCTTAAGTTTTAAAACAGGGAGGCATTTATTTTTACTAGAATATGGAGAAAATTTGCAAATGAGAAGTGTTAACTGCCTCATATAAACAGGTTTTAAAAATGTCTCAATAGTGAATATTTTTCCGATCAATTCTTTATTTCCCAACACACCTTGTTTTTGTTTTCTCGTAAAATTTGGCCTGTGGAGCGAATTACGAATAAACGCTCTTGTTAGCTGGTAGCGTAAGAGTTCCGTTTGTCGGTAATAACATCAGAGAAATGGTTTCAGATAAGAGGATGAACATCAGAGACAATGTGCACTGCTCGATTAGAAATTGATAACTACTTGTTCCTTTGCAAATAAAGCTGGAACTAATCGGTCGGATGATTAATGTAGGGTGAGGCAACTTGCAAGAGGATGCAATATTCAAAATGACGTCCACTAGCGCGGAGATAGTCCAATAAATTTTTCATCAATATTGTGATTGTCAGTTGGGACATTGAAATAAATTGAAAAATGAATTACAATAAAAATATAAATATATAATTATATAAAATGAGATGGAAAGAAGGAAATGATTTGAAACGAGATCGAACATCGTGGATCTCGTGACGGAAGACTGAAGAATTTAATGACTACTCTTTTTAATGGGCTCGAATTTTTTACAAACGAACATATAATTAAGGATTAATCAATCTAGCAAATATTTTATATAGTTTTCTAAAATATTTGATCATTTGATGGATGAGGAAATTTCGACTTGACGGATGACGTGCAAATGCCTGATTACTATAAAATGATGTGGGTTAGGCTTCTTTTATAACTGAGAGGATTAATGGATGTGTCATATAGCACAGAATGGTTTCTGTTTCGATACAACATTATTCAGCGTTCACATTCTTAACGTTACTTGGTGAGAACTAAAACAATCGCGTCAAATATCGCAATCGCACAGAAATCAGAAACAGATTAACACATTTACAAAGCAGATAACATTGTATTTTGTACCAACATAAATTATTGCAAGAATACTTCTGAGAATATTAACAATTTAAGGTGTGTGTGCGTGTGACCATGCATGTGATATATCAGTATTTGTGCGTGTGTATGTGTGTGTGGTTTGTGTGTGCGTAAATGTGAATGACACTGCTAATTGCGTCAGATGGAGATAAAACATAATGTGCACAATGAATTGTATTCCATGTTAAAGGTATTGTAACAAAGTATACGTGTATACATATATACATATTCCCCTCTCTTATCTATCAATATATCTACCCATATATGTGTGTATGTATTTTGTGTGTTTGTGTGTGTATCTCGAGAAACACGGAAGAAGGGAAAAGAAGGAATTGCAAGGACTGCCAACTCCAAACAAGACCACCACATGCCCTGCATGTGATGGAATCCCCAGGACTGTTCTATCCCGACTTGGTCTACTGAGCCATCTCAGTTTTAAACATCATGGAATCACCGGACGAACAAAACTCGGACACGAGTGGTGCCGACGACGGCGATATATGAGGTTGTGTATGTACACACACACACACACATACACACACATACATACTTATACGCTTTTACTCTTTTACTCGTTTCAGCCATGCGGTTGTGATCATGCTGGAGCCCCACCATATATTGAAAGTTATAGATAATCTCCACGTGATGGATTATAATAAGAATACAAAGGGAAGTTCATTAAAATGTTTATGTTCAAAATATACTTGTGAAATAAAATAGCATACAATTATGCGGTTTCGCTTTACTAATTTATTCATGACAAAGTAATTTGTAATTAAGGTGTGATTTCATGCTACCATAATGATTTTTGTTATTCGATGTTGATAGCAGTTCAGATGTTCAGTATGTAAATTAAGCTGGGGGTAGGTAATAAATTATTGATATTATTAGAAGCAGGGGATACGGCAGCGAGATGGCAGAATTGCTAGGACACCAATCAAAATTTTTAGGGGCATTTCATCCGTCAGTACGTTCAAAGTTCAATATCCGTCGAGGTCCAATTTGCCATTCATTCTTTCATGGTTGATAAAGTAATTTCCAGTTGAGTACTAGGGTCGCTGTAATTGACTTACATCATTCGTCGTAATTGCTTGATTTATGCCTAAATTTTAAACCACTATTGGAAACAGGGTAGTTTCATTCCCCATTTATGTGAAGTTAAAGTGACTTACTTACATATAGACTATTTGTATATAAACCAAATGGTTTATGATTGAGTGTATAAAATTGGATTGAATAAAACTGTAATTAGAATTGAATATATGCTCCCATATAGGCGTGGTTGAAATGTTTCAATGATTGCAGTCTATTTACTCGTTCTTCACATTTTGTGCCATAGCCTTGGTATAAAGGGAACAGTTTAATGTTTGCTTGAAATTTTGTAGCACATCTAGCTATGTGTTAACTGGGGTGTTGTTTGTCTTTCTCTTGAGAAGCAAACTTGTTTCCTATGTAGTGCTGACATGTCTTGATATCCTTCTACTTGGCACTGTATAGTTTGGTTCTCTCTTCATACTGCACAAGTCACACTCTAATTATAAACTCGGATGCCCAAAACTATGTCATTCTTTATCTTGAAGAATTGTTAATGTGGAAAATAGAATTCCAAACTAAGGAATTGTAATGTAGACCAAACTGTAGAACGTATCCTAAATTACTGGATCGCTCGGATGAATGAGTAAACTACATTTATTGAAAAATATCATAGCATCCTTTTTTAATTATAAATTTCTTCAAATAATAATTCAGTACAAATAATACCATTTATATATAAACAACTTGGAGACATTAAGACATTGTGATATTTGTCACTAACTGACTTTGTCGAAACTTGCGGAATATTGTTTATGGAGTGGTGTTCAATTCTATTATATCTTAATTGGTATTTGAATTCGTTGACTTTTGTTTGCCATTATTTCAAGCATTTTGTTGTTTTCCTATTATTTAAATAGTTTTCGATTGCGTAATTTAAATCCTTGTCATCACTATTGTTACTTTCTAATTTGTACTATAACCTTTCACTATATACCGAGGAAATTGGCGCTGAATTTTTTGTTCTTTAATTACATTAATTTTCGCTTGGCTAATTCGCTTTATCTTCGTTCACCCACTGTTATTTTGAAATACTACTTTATATAAAGTTCCATTCTGTTTTTTTTTTAGTCTGATGATTTCTAAACGTTCTTAGATGTTTTCAGGTTTCATTGCAATAAAATAGTTGAATCTGTATTTTATGAACTGATTGCTAGTGTATTTATATTTCCAGTACATTTTTAGTGTTAATCTGAGTCATTTGGTGGAATTTTCTGTAATGATCTAACTTCTCTGTGTTCTACCGTCTCAGTTTTATAAGTATTTGTGGAAGAGTTAGTTTTGCATAGTTAGAATCTAATACGATATTTCCAGCTTTAATATTTTACTTAGGTTTATAATACTGGCTAGCTATTTTGACGCGTGCTTAGCCTTTAGCACTTGCAGCAACATGAAAAGCCACCATTATTCAAACAGCGCAACCTGCCTATACCATAAAACACAATTTTTCCCCTATTCCTCACCATGGCAACCAAACGGTAGCCCCGAGCGACTTGCAAACCTCCTCACATCATTGCACACCGCATTTTACCCCTAGTGTAAATTTCTGCCCCAATCCGACCCCATGTACCGCCCCTTAAACTGTTACCATCCTAAAATGAGACGAATAACCAAGAAATCAAAGAACGTTTTCGCACTTCAGCTTTATAGATATTAATGACAGATATTTCGAGCTTCGTAATCAGTAGCATATCCATTTTGACTTTACGAACAACGCCTTGCATACTTTTGAGTTGGGGTTTCTAAGTGGTCTTCAATCATCAGCATACAGGAAATATTTATATTTACATGACCTTTATATATTTTTAGATAAGACCGGTTTAATCCTGTTTTCTTCTTAATTTAAGGGTTGACTAATATTTTGACACTATCTTGTTGACATAGCATAATAATACAGGAAATATTTGTACGATGTATCAAATATACAAAAATGGGAGAGTTTCTTGAACGCTTTTCAATACTCGAAAAAAATGATGCAACTTTTTGTATCGCGCCTGCTATGCACGATATTTGCTACTAAAACGGGAATATTAAATTCCGGTACCATTTCTATGGATATAATTCTGTTGAAATTAAAATATATATAAGCTGTAATCAAACAGCTTCCGTCCTAGAATTTAGAGTCTTCACATTCTGGATCACATGTTGTTACTACTTGATTTCAATGAAGATGATGCAAAAGTTCGTGATAACTGCTTACAATAATGGAAATTTATGACACCCTGAAGATTCCTACCTATATTTTTGTCGAATTCTATGTACCAAGGGATATATGAAAGGAGATGCATGTTTATTTATTACATTTTTTAATCCTACCGCACACGTGTGACAAATAATAGTTTGAAGACAATGGATGAGTTCCCAATCCTCCCTCGATATATTTGAAATATACTTATACCTCTCAACACGTTATGTGGCATCCAGAATTTATACCTCATATTTATTTCCTGTAAAAAAAATTTGCTATTTATTCGAATATTTTCAACTCCTTGCAGAAGCGCTTATATTTTTATTTGAAAATCACATTGTATCGAGGCAACAATAAGGCGTGATTCACGTTTCTATCGTTATTTGGATGCTTTCTTTTGATTCCTGTTCCGTATCTTCCATTTCCAAATATAAAGAAACTTCTACAAGTTATGATTTTATTCTTGATATGAAGTATATATATATATATATATATACAAATTGAAATAAGGGTTGTAAATGCAACCCTCTATGGGATAACTTATATCCAATATACTGTTAGTGAAGTACCCAAAAAAGTTAATACATAAATATTAATGATTGCGATGCAATCAATTCAGTATGTATGTATGTATGTATGTATGTATGTATGTATGAATGTGCATGTGTGTGTATATATATATATATAAATACATACATGTATATATATATATATATATTAGTGTATGTATATGTACGTGTGTGCATTACGAATTAAAAGCAAGTCCAGTATCTATCCATAGAATGCAGCTTAAATAAATGGGAACAGTTGATAATGATATTTCGCCATTATCCTGACTTATCAAAACTATGTCTTTTGATAGCCACAATAATGGCGAAATATCGTATCTACCAGTGTCGGTCTTTCGTTGCAGGTTGTCTCGCCTGGCTTTGGACATTCGGTTTTTCTTTAATACTCCTGCATAGCGAAGAGAGCTTTTCCCGGACTCTATCCCGCAGTAAATGGATGTAGAAAGAAAAGACCTACACTCCGAATGTGCGACTGCTAATGTTTACAGTTGTAGAGCTGCTTTTGTTTTGTAATATAATTTTTGATTACATTTCCCATGCCGCAGCATATCAGCAAATACAGTTCAATCAATTTGAAAATACGTCCCAGGCTAGTGATTCACTTCTTTCCTAGGTGATCCGAATATATGGTTTTAATCAACTACAATAATGGCAAATATATCGACATGTACCATTTGCACCTATTCCCGGCGAGTTCTTTCAAATACTCTGTTTTTTTGTTGACGTTTAACATCGTGCATAATGTAGAAAACTGTCATAGGACGCTATGCCACAGCAAATGGGTATATAAACAAAACGCATACACCATGTATGTGCGACCTATACTGTTTACACAAAAACACACACACGTACAGACACTCACGCGCGCGCGCTAACACGGACACACATACACACATGTATATATATACACATATGCACACAATCACTTTTCCGTTCATATGTAACTGTTTATTTCTTGTTAGTGTCATACCTTCTTAATTTTACGCTCATATTCCAATTTCTAAGGAGACAATTACATCATTCAAGATTGTGATAATCTAGAATTTTTTTGCTGTAATTCATTAGAGAGACCGCTAAAACATCTTTGGTATTTTAGCAAGTACGTTTTGGTGAATAGTTATCTTCCATTCCGTTCTTGCTTAAAATTCTCTGGAATCTGAATTACACTGGCTCTACAGTGCCATTTATTGTAAAGTGTGAAGATATTTCTTGTGAGTCGGTGAGCTAGCAGAATGGTTAGCACCCGGGCAAAATACCTCACAGCGTTTTTTACTTACATGGTGACTTCAAATTCCACCGAGATTCACTTTTTCTTTCATCTTTTCTGAGTTGACTTACTCACTCACACGAACTTACTGACCTTGTGCCACAAGGTGGAAAGTATTTAATCATTTCTTGATGCAGGAAAATCGTGTTGCTCTTTGGTAAATTTCTTCTTAATCATATATCGTTTTAGTTAATTATTTTGTGACGTTGTTTTGATCTACTTTCTTGCCACGTTCTTTTATCGTAATTTATTGACAAACACCGCAGAATGGTAACGTATTCCATATATCCTTGTTCTGTTATATTTTTCCTTTCATTTGCGGCGTATTCTATATTTTCTACGCCTTGGTTTCTGTTTCGATAACTTATCCTCCAGCTTATCCTCATTATTTTGAAAATAAACACAATTTTGATTAATTGTGTGTATTTTTGCTATGACACATTCTATTATTTTTTTGAATACTTTTAGTTTTTGCCATAAATCACCGTGTGTTTGTTACTGTATAATTCTTTTTCATTCATTCCCTTGACCGGAACTCACAGAGATTTGTTTTAGACATTAGACAACTACACACCCTCTCTAACACCTTCAACTCTATACCACACTTCACTGATCGTTGGTGTTTTATACATATATTGATCCATACATACATACATGCATGCATGCATACATATATACATACTAGAAAGAATTAGGATCTTCCTTTGAGCTCGATGTTTTCTTTTGTGTCTCCACTTGTGTGTTTGTTCGCAATACTTTCTTTTGTGTATCTATATGTGTGTGTTTGTGCGTACACACACCCATCTCTGCACACACTTAAACACACACAGATGCAAACATCGCGAAAACACACACAGAGAACTAGAGACACCCAAATGAAAACATTACACACACACATGCACGCAGGTGGAGACACTCAAAATAATACATCAAAACGAAATGAAAATCTTAATAGTTACTTTAAGAAGGCATTCATCACAACATACACCTCCATTGACACACATCTCGTCACATTCCAAAGATACTACAAGGACACCCTCTCTAACACCTTGCACTCTATACCAAACTATTTTTAAAGAAGACGTCAATGAAAAATCTGCAGATATGTTTTGACCCCAAACAAAAGAGAAACTGTTTTTACTTCAAACTATTACAAATATTTACTAATATTTCACAAAATGAGATCCATCATCGAAACCGGTAATATTCTATATTTTCTTTATATAATTTTTAAATCGCTTTATTAAATTCCTTCTGAACTGAAATGTCTTATATTGTCTCCTCTGCTATATCCATCTCCATTTGTTATATATAAACTTTTGTTTTGTATATATCTCTAATATTTTTCAACTACACACACACACACACACACACACACACACATATATATATATATATATATATATATATATATATATATATATATAAATCTCGATATGAAGTGATTCCCAATGCACACATATATATCATTTTTCCAGTGACAAAAAGTCACTGATCTCCAAAAAGTGTAAACAAACAATAATAAATCTCTGAACGAGGTATATACAGTAGCTGCATTACATCGTGAAGTATATTTCCCACTTAAATGTGGCTACCCATTAAGGGTGAGTGCTACTGTAGCTTGTAAACCCAGGAGGACATTTCCTCCAGCTGGCTATTGACACACTTTCTGTGACCTATCAGTATTTGCAAAGGAAAGTATTCCGTCCCATCTCCATCCTGACATGATACACACGGACCCGAGTTTCTTGGTAATGATCCGTTATCAGCGTGTGACAATCATGGGTTCTCGATGTGAAGTGGTTCCCAATAAAAATATATATATCTTTTCTAGTGACGAAAAGCCACTAATCTCGAAAAAGTGTAAACAAGCAATAATAAATCTCTGAGCGTAGTACAAACAGTAGCTGCACGACATCGTGAAGTAATTTTGCCACTTAAGGGTGGGAGCTACTGTAGCTTGTAGCCCCAGGACGAAACCTCCTCCAGCTTGCTATTGACACACTTTCTGTGCCCTATGTATATACACACCCACACAAACCCCCCACCCCCACACACACACACACATATATATATATATATATAAACTAAGAAGGGGCTGGTAATACTAGTCGAATTTTCCTCTGTAGTTAAAGAGAGACCACGCTCATAGATATACCCTGTTATACATCGATGTCTTGTTATTGATAACTGTTTGAATCCAGGCAATCTCAACTCAAACCTGTTGCAAGTCGAATTTGTAAATCCGAGGTTCATTTACCAAAATGAATTTGTATGTTGCAACCGAATAATCTAGAAAATATATACAGATGTTTAGCTTTCCAGCACTGGTCAGATGCTAGCTTAAAATTGATGACCTACATTTCAACTACGAACATCTTGATCAAATTCATTTCTTTTGCCTGAGATTTCCTAATGGCTCGAAGCGAATTAAGGGTGGGTGATTGTGCTCTACTTTGTCGGTTAATCGACCAAGATCGACCGGTTTATACGATTGAACTATGGAACTAATTTCCTCCAATATTTATCTGAGGTGTTTGTAAGCCTTCAATAAATGCAGAAAATCCATTATCTTCCAGTATTTACTATACATTCATACATAAATGCGTGTATATGTATATATATACACGTATATATATATATATATATATATATAATATATATATATATATATATATATATACACATACATATATTGATATATGTTTATATACACACACACATATATATATATATATACGTATAATTTCACACGTGTACAGTCTTGTTTTCGTATAAAATTATCTTCAGCGTATTTATATCCAATAATCTATAGAAATATGTTTATATATAAATGTCTATTTGTATAGATGTATGCACATACATACACATACATACACACACACACATATATATATATATATATATACATATATATATATATATATTTCCATATTCGCAAACGCACGCACACTGATACTTGTATTTATTTAATATCTATTTCTTTACTACCCACAAGGAGATAGACGCACAGGGGACAAACAAGGAGAGACAAACGGATTAAGTCGATTATATCGACCTCAGTGCGTAACTGGTACTTATTTAATCGAACCCGAAAGGATGAAAGATAAAGTCGACATCAGCGGAATTTGAAGTCAGAACGTAGCGACAGACAAAATACCGCTAAGCATTTCGCCCGACGTGCTAACGTTTTTGCCAGCTCGCCGCCTATTTATTTAATAACATCCAAGTAAAAACCTCATAACGTTCATTTCTATGCTCTTCTGGGTTACAGGGTTACCATATGCCATCATACCCCAAGCATAATTTTTTTTTTCTCAGTATACACGTGAAAATCCGTTAGTGTAAGTAGAGTGCATATAAAAATATTATTATGCAAGATGGACTGAACAGGTTTTAATCACAAATCACAACTTTTTTCTGTTGCCAACAGCTTTTTGTCGCTGAATTTTCCATATTTTACTATTACATAAGTATTATATAAATATGAGCCATTGTAGCTGTGTATACTTACGCATTCACGTAAGTGGTTTTGTGAACAACGGTGGATCCCATCCAATTTCTGATTGCTCTGTATCCATTTTGTCTTGAGCAATTTCTCGATAAATTTTGGTACATCGATTAAAATACACATTAGTCATAAAATTCCAATTAAAGTAATGGAAATAAGTCAAAATATAATTATAGGATAAAGAGATTAATATCAGTCAATGGGAATAAAAATCAAAAGTATTCAATATAAATATGAAAAAAAACATGAATTTCAGTCTTTTCTTATCATGTCTCGACTTTATGAAGGCAGATTAATACTAGAAGGCTTCGTTACCTGTTTTGTCGGTAATTGTTTTTCTTCAAAGGACGCGTGGTCACCTTAGTACCCCAACGGGATATCAATTTCTTTGTTATCCGTTCGTAAACTTAATTTCAGTTGTACATATTTCTCATCACAGTCGCTTAATTAGTCATAAAAAGATGCTATGGCACAGACGGAAATATACTCGGCTGCAGTCTTATATATACATATTATATGTCCATTCACTTGCTGTATACACAGAAATAATTATAACTAAACACACATAAACACATACATACACATACACACACTCATACGCACATACAAACGCACAATCACACACATATTCATACACACACAAACACACACACACGGACATATATATATATATATATATATATATATATATATATTATATATATATATATATATAATATATATATATATATGTATGTATATATATATATACAGAGAGAGACACAGAGAGAGAGAGATAAATAGAGAAGAGCTGTATTTCCATGAGAGGGGAAAATATAGGAGCATTTATTTCCGGGGTTTGAAAATGCATCTGAATTTGAAATACCTACACTTATTTTTAACTAAATTTATTCGCATATATAGCAAACTAGCTTCAACGCAGATTATTTGCTTTGAAAGTATCTATCCCTGTGAAACTTATTGAATTTTATATGAACAATTGATCTTTTAATCTTGTTTGTTCGATTTCTACTTCGTAAATATTAAAATCTGTTAATATCCCCATGTTTTATATACATATGTACCATTGATATACAAAACAATGTTGAAACTGGTGTGGTACGTATGTGAATATTTCTATTTAAAATAGATTTTTTTCAAATTCAGGTGCATTTTCACACCCCACCCCAACAAATTCTGGTACATCTATCTATCTGTCTATCTGTCTGTTTATCTATCTATCTATCCATCTATCTATCCATCTATCTATCTATCTATCT
>NC_043003.1:74431961-74439461 GCF_006345805.1 Octopus sinensis | reverse complement strand
GTTTAGTAAAGGGTGATTTTATCATTATATGTTTTTATGAGTTTTGGTTTATCATGGTAGGTTTGTTAAGGAATTCGTAGTAATTTGTGTCTATTTGCGATGTCTGTTGTTTTATTGCATTGTTTCATTCATAATTTTTAAGTAGTGTTCGTTTTACCAAGTGAATATAATTTTTAATTCCATTTATTCCATTTCTCCGTTCATAATTTTAAGTGATGTCCGTTTTCTAGAGCGTGAATGTGGGTTGTATGTGTGTGGTGTGTGGGAGTATGAATAAGTATTGTGTTGAAGTATTTAGCTATTTTATTTATAGTTGCCTAGACGTTTTTATGTGTATGTTTAGGGATATATATATAGGGGTTGTGATTTAGTGTATGTAGTTAGATATGGTTATATATAATTAGGTATATGTGTATGGGTGTATATATAGTTTATTATTATATTATTATTATTTTTTGTTTTGTTTTATATTTTATATTTTATATTTTATATTTTATATTTAATTGTTGATAGGTTTATTTTAGTTTATATATTGTTTATATATTGATTATATATGGATTATATATAGGTTATATATGGATTATATATTTATATTTTTTCATTCATACTTTAATTATTTTAAAATTATTATTTTTATATTTTAAAATATTGATATTTTAGATTGGAAGTCCACCTGAAGATTGTCGATCAAGACTAGAAACAATTGTAGTGGCGGTTTTTTTGACTATTTATTAAAATTTTATGTATTGATTAAGTCTTTCCTTGTTTGTTTTGCAAAATAGTGGTTTTGTCTCTAATAATATTTGATAATATTTTACTATAAAATTGGATTTAATCCTAAATCTCATTTTTTTGCCTGTAAATTTGGATTTATTCCCTAATATTTATTATTATTATATATATATATATATATATATATATGTATGTATGTATGTATGCATGTATTATATGCATGCATATGTATATATATATATATATATATATATATATATAATGCGGAATATTGTTAGGTCCTAAATAAAGATATGTATACGGTCGTGTCTATATAAGTACAGAGGATCCATCCACACATAAAATCGAATTTCCTAAAGATCTTGAAAATTTTCCCAGTCAGATTTCATATTCATTTTAAAGTTTATGAGTCCGTTATATTGCAAGCAATCTAGAAATATAGTGATTACACAAATTACGCAGCAGAGTGTATACGGGAAAGATAGTAAATGGGAGAGCTAAGTAGAAAATAATAACGATTACAAAAGACATAGAAAGAAGTTTAACGTAGACAAATATCTATTAGTTTCAATTATATGTAACTGTGTTTTGTTTGAAATATTGTGTACGCTTGTATTTCGTCTGTAATATATTTACAACTAATGTGAAGTAACTGGTAAAACTAGTCGTCTAGTCAGGAAAATTAAATTTATTGCATAGTCTTTTCATTGTTTAGATAAAATGTCTGTGAAGAAAATTTCGGCATTTATATCAACGTGCACACACAGAAATACATGCAAACACTCTCTCAGAGACAAATAGGCACATACACAAAGACATGAATATGGATATATGTTTATGTAAATGCATATACTTATATATACATATCTATTACGATATATACATATATATATATACAGACATGAAGATTTATACAAGGAGAGAAGACACTTGACGGGACTTCTTTCATGATAAAGATGGCAGTTGAACCCAAATCACAGAAAAACGTAATTCTTAAGGCACGCTGCAAATAGGGAATCTAGTGTACGCTGCTAATAGTCACTAGGCAGCGTGCCTTAAGAATTCCTCTTTTTCGTGGAGTGGATGTGCTTTAAGAATTCCTTTTATTTTTTCGTGCTTTTGGGTTTAACTGCCCTTATTAGTTATGTAAGAGATCCTGTCAAGGGTCTTCTCTCCGTGTATAAATCTTAATAAATTCTTATGTATAAAAATAGTTTGTCTTATGATTTTTATTAAGTGTGGGAACCACCGGTAATAAATTATTTTACTTTTTTCCCTCATACTTATACAGTAAAATTGTCCAATTTATGTGTGTGTGTGTTGTTGTTGTTTTTGTTGATGGAGAAAAAGACAATTGGGGTGTGGAATATCTTTACTACATATTTTTTTTAACGAAAAATGACTGAAATATTATAGAAACACTTTCCTCTGTATATAATGAAAAACGGCAATTATATTGGTATATATAAGTCTTTCGATGTTAAGTTGAGTGTAACAATAGCATGTCATTTTAAAAAACTTCGCTCCCTATTTCAAATTTTATTTTGTCATATTACTGAGGAGTGGATGAATGCCACACAGTGTGCACACTCAAATTTTATGTGAACGAGTATGGAAAACTCTAGTTAACATGCAGAAAATGCATACTGAAACAAGTGAAAAGAAAGAGAAAAAATCCTAGAAAAATTAGAATTACTTCGAAACATGAATATAATATATAACATATGGTGACGCAACTTTGGTTGTAAGCACTTTCAAATAACTGGGCTTGATTTTATTTCATAAAACAATGTTCTTGTATTTTGTGAAAACGCCCGTGGTAGATTTACTCTGTAGGTTTGACTACTGCGGAAGTCGGAATCTGTCTAGAAATATACTTAAGACGTACTGTTCATATACTAGCACAATTATACACGCGAAAGACATGTGTCCGACCAAATTCAAGTCGAGTACCTCTTTATTAGTAATGCTAAAATAAATTTTGGGGTGGAGAATATATATTGATTATGGCCAAACTTCATTTCAGTAGTAGCGGTAACATCATTGGCACGCGACTAAGCATATTCTGAAGTAATTTTGTTTTCGAATTTTGAGAGTTTAAATCAATTATATCGATACAAATATTCAAGTAGTACTTACGTTATCGACCCAGAATGGTTGAAAGGGAAAGTCAACCTCGGTAGAATCAGAAATCAGAATATTAAACTAAGCACTCGGCCAGGTTCCGAGTGAGGAGCGCATCTACAAATCGATTGACAGGACCTCTGACCCCCAATACATTGTCAATTACCCTATCGAGTTTCTCAGCTCATTGAAGGCAGCAGGGCTTCTACCTCACATACTTAGGCTAAGGGTTGGATTCCCAATTATGCAATTCAGGAAATTGCTTCCGCTTAAACAGTGACACGAGACCCGCTTCGTAATCAAGTCCCTGACGCCCCACTTGATTGAGGCCACCATTGTTACAGGGTTCGGGAGGGGTGAAAAGGTTTTCATTTCAAGGATGCAGCTTTATCCCTCGGGGTTTAACTTCCCGGTGAGACCATGCTTTGCCATGTCCATCAACAAATCCTAAGGCCAAACACAATCGGTGGCAGGCATCCATTTGGGGTTTTCCATTCAATCAGGATAAAAATTGATAAATCAGTTCCTAATAAGATTTCCCACTAAAATTGGCTACACCCCATTTTCAACCCTAACTTTTACCAATTTTGACATATTTTGCTCAGACTTGATGCCAGCATTACTTAGGAATCATGGGATCTTTGAATGCTTTGAGTTCTCAGGAAAAAAGAACAATCGATGAGTGGAAATAATCGATAAACGATTCCTTACGTGATTTCCCAATCAAATTGCCTGCAACCGATTTTCCGTCAAACGTTTACCGATTTCAACGGATCTCGCTCAAATTTAATGTCGGTGTCACTTATATTGGTTTGAAATAAAGCGCTTCATCACTTAATAATCCTAATTTAATCCCGAACAACGCCGGGCTATACTGCTAGTTACTACTAAAATATCGTATTCTTTATCCGTTGGAATTATTAGTGAGGAAAATGAAGTGTCATTAATTTGTGATTTGACGTATATCATTCCAAAACAGAAATAAAGCCTCTAGAGTTAAATGTTTACATATCTATACACACGTATATTCACGCACACACGCACAAACACATACATACACACACAAAAAAATACATATATACGCAATCTGTCTGTCAAATCAAAATATATTCCACAAGATATATACCTCACGTTGATTCTATTACAGTCACTTCATTAATATATCACATTTAAAATAAAAGCAAATACCATTAGTTCGTAAACAAGAAATAGTTCAACTGCTCTAAAAAGACAACTGTATAATGGAAAGAAATTATAAAAGAAACATACAAAAATTAGTAGATACATAGGAAAGTTCACAGATCAAGCATATCCTTTAACCTATCTTTGTGTCTGCATATTTCTTATCCCCCACAAGTTCAAAAACTCTTAAGACAATCAGAGAACAATAAGGATGAATGTCTATCTTATTTTCTAAATTGGAATGTCCCCTAAGACCATCTGCCCATTCATGTTTTGCAGAACTTATGTTCAGACAGCATTTCTTAGTCAGCAGTTCTCTCATTAATTGTTTTACATATGACCCATAAAATATTATCCATAATTTCCAAGTTCGTATCCTTCGTTGAAGCATCAGGTTTTCTTTGTATATTCCATTCTAATTTCTATCCCATCACTGTAGAAACCGGAGCATTTGAGTGGCAAGAACGACGGAGATTGCAAAGTGTCTGTAGTTGTCAAATAAAATTCAGTCGCTGAATCTGGACTTCTTTTCAGGACATTTGGGCCGGTGCCAATGGGTAATTTCCAGCAACCTCTGCTCTGCCAGTGCTACTAGGTTACATTTTCAGTTACAGATAAAATTCTTCAGACTCAGAAGTATTGTCCAATCTGAACGCAGAGCGACGAATCTGTTCTGCATGAGCCCGTCCATTGCCTGAGTATTGCTTCAATTCTGAGGTTGCATTAACCAGGAGCTTCACTTGCAGCCAACTCTCGCTAAATTCATAACAGAAAATGCTGTGGCGTATGAGGTATAGCGTATTGTTGAAGTTGTGACATCTCCATATATTCTACGAATGTGAATGGGTGAAATTGCTGTTTACAGAGACATGTTAGGCGTTGACAAACACGAACTTACTCATCTGTTTCAGTTGAAGTTCGGGTTAGTGCTTATGGAATAATACTGGAAACCCTGGACGAATGTACCACCGAGGAACATTGTCGTCTGTGGATGTTTCTGCAGCTAGAAAAGGGCCATCAGCCGTGAGTGCCATGAAAGCGTGTGCATGCACTCAAGCACTTCTGAGTTATGTCGTATACCTGCAGTCACTATAAGATGGATCTGGTTAGCAGCGGAGTCCACTGTGATGATCATGCTCGTCACAACCTTTGCATAAGAAGTACATGCAATCTGGTGATATTTTTTTAAAAAGCTGTATAGAGGAGCAGACTGAGGGCGATGACGCAGTCACATTCTAATTTGGCTGTGCCCTCAGGAATTCTTTGCTCTTTACTCGAAATGGAAACGAGAGTTGAAAAGTTTTGCTAGGCAGCAAAATTGTTGAAAGGTCTGAGACTGCTGTGACATTGTCCATGTGATCGGTTCTACTTTAGCTATTCACCTACAGATTGAAGGAGAATAGCTGGGAAAATTTATGTGCACTCGTGGCCAAGGTGCTCTTAGTTTCCTTGGGCATTCAAGTCGCTCGGAACTATTCCTTGTTAAAAATCTATCATACTTCTGTTTACATGTTTTATATGGAAACTCACATTCTATCGTCTTGCACAACTCTCAAGGATTTTTATGAATGCTGAGTGATTAATTAGAAAACTTTATATTTTAAATGAAACAATCATTTTCCTTCTCATTTCAGATCCGCCGAAGTCAACTTTGACTTTCATCATTTCAGGTTCGATAAAGTAAATGATAGTTGAACACTGCGTCGATGTAATCGACTAATCTTCTCCCCAGAAATTGCTGGCCTTGTACCACAAGTAGAAATCAATATAGAAAACGTTATTACTATTAGTAGATGTAGTATAAATGATAACATATTTTAGCTCGGCGACGTGGCGGATTCGTTAGTTTGTTTAACAGTGTTTCACGACTTTTCTTGCGACAGTCCAAATCAGAAGATTAAGAGCCTTTCAATTTGTCGGGGTCGATAAAATAAAGTACAAGTCACGTATTGAGGCCAACGTAATCCACTTCCTCCACCTCTCTGAGTTTCTTGTTTTAGGATAAAATTAGAAAGAATTATTAATATTATTATCATCCTGATCATCAATATTTTTTATCATATTTGTTCACCGATAGTGATTTTCATTTGCATTTATTCGAGAATATGCGGTCAACAGTGGATTGAAAAATATACAATGTCGTGACAGGAAACAATTGAGTATATATGCTTTACATGAAATAATTTGTGATATTGAAAACAAATCCGAAGACAAAATAATTTGCTTAATATTTCCCATACACTAATTCCGTGTATTACTAATTAAAATAATTGGATACCTGATATTATATGTGTGTGTTTTAGTGTGTGTGTGTGTGTATGACTGTGCGTCTGGATGTATGTATATGCATGTGTCAGTATATACGTGCGTCTCACTCATGTTATATGTCTGTATACACGCACACACAGGCACACACAGGCACACACACACACACACATATATATACGTACGTATATTTTTGTTATTTAATCATATATGTGTTTGTGTGTGTGAGCTTGTATGTGAGTGTGCGCGCGAGTGTACATGTATACACCCTATAGCAGTTACTTCTCTGTATTTTCCTAAGTTCAATGTTTTATTTTCCTCTTATTTTTGTAAACTGCCATAAATTTTTAATTAGCCATTTTATATTGTGTCGCGCCCCACAGAAGAAAAAAATTATCAAGTAGAAAAAAATCTTCCATATTCCCTGAACATTAATTTATTTCGCTAACTAAGTTCTGCATTTAAATCTAATTAACAATGTTTATCGATTATGCTTTATTCATCCACTTAGAGGCACGAAAAATGTAAAAGAAAGCTTTAAAACAGACCCATACAAAATATGTGACAATATTGTATATTGATGACGACGACGACGAAAGAAGGAGGAGGAGGCGGAGAAGGTCGACGACAACGATGATGATACAAATAACTGAGACGACCGAAATTTTGTGAACTTGGTTCTTCAGGTTTTGATGTAAAGTTTGAACATGAAGCACTGCTGTATCAGTCAATGCAGTATGTAGTTTCAGATTCTCAGACAGTATCTAGTGGTAGTCCTCATCCGCAAACTTAATGCTTGTTGTGTAATCTTCAAATATTTTCATTAAAATGAAGCACTTTATATGTAACTATATTTCTTTTTTTGTTTTTGCTTTTGTCTTACAAATCTATTTACTTTTACTTCGCTGTACCCACATTATAACACACGTGGAAAACCATTCACATATTTATCAGATTCATTAAATTCCTTGAATTATATCTACGGCAGATTAGGTACCCTAAAATGTACTTTGACGATATTTCAGCAAGACTGAAATCTGGAAAAGGGGCAACGTAGAATATAATCAAATATATTCCCTGAATGAAGTGCAGGATATTTTTGAAACAGGATACTCGTAAGTGTTTTACATAGATTCTGTGCAAATCCCACAAGATTATGTGTTACACAAAGTAGCTCATTTTGAGATTAAATTACAT
>NC_043003.1:74359461-74426961 GCF_006345805.1 Octopus sinensis | reverse complement strand
CAGCTGAAATTCGCGCTGTTTTAACATTGTTGTCAAGATGAAGAGCAAATCGTAGGTCCTCGACTCGATTACGGCAAAGGACTCCCAGGCCGGACTCCAAAAGTGGTAGAAATTCTGGGATCTGTGTACTGTTGCGCAAGAAGACTATTTCGAAAAAGATGATGTTAAAACTTAGGTTAATAAGTTGGGTTTTTTTTAAATAACTAGTGCGGGAACACTTTAGCACTACCTCGTACATGTGTTAGTATATATGTAAATAGAAATAAAGCAAAGGCTAGGCATTTCAGATAATGAATATTTAAGTATTCATAAATATTTAAGTATAAATTTAAGTATAAATATTCATATATTAATAGATCAAACTTACACAAAGTACAAACAGGAGACAGAATTTAAGAGGGGGTAACGTGTTACAGAAAATAAACTTGTTTGTTTTCTGTATTAAGAGATCCATGTAGAGATTCGTAGGTGGAATTAGGATATTTTTCATGGATGTTCCCAAAAATTACCTATCCGTGAGTGTGATAATTAGATAGCGCTCGGCCGTTGACTATATAGCTTTTGCTCGTTAATAATGACAGTGTATGTAAGATATCTAAGCATCTTTCGTCTTGTCAAAGAAAATTTAAATTTCTAATGTTTTGTGATTATGGCGTTATAATATCGATAACGTTTTTCGGGGATTATGGTTTCAAAAATCTTCAGTGTCTTTCATCCTTGGCCTACCCATGATGTTGATGGACTAGTATGAAGCGAGAATAGTCTTCACGTTGTTTTCAGTGATTCTGGAGATGTTTTATGCACTTTTAAGTTCTTCAAAACCCAACGTAACATGGTGGTTCGTCGCATACCATAGTTACAATGTATACAGTAGTGTTATGGTAACAGTATGAACTTTTATTCTTCAGGAGTGGTTGTGTGGTAAGTTGCTTGCTTATCATCCACACGGTTCCGTGTTAAGTACCAATGCGTGGCATCTTGGGCAAGTACCTTCTACTATAGCCTCGGGTCGACCAAAGCCTTGTGAGTGGATTTGGTAGACGAGAACTGGAAGACGCTCGTCGTATGTATATATATATATATATATATATATATATATATATATATATATATATATATATATATATATATATATGAATATATATATATATACACATATATATATACATAAATATATATACATATATATATGTATATGTATGCATGTATGTGCCTGTCTGTGTTTGTCCCCCCAGCATCGCTTGACAACCGATTCTGGTGTGGTTACGTCCCCGTAACCTAGCAGATCGGCAAAGGAGAGCGATAGAATAAGTACTAGGTTTACAGAGAATAAGTCCTGGGGACGATTTGCTCGACTGAAGGCGGTGCTCCCGCATGGCCACAGTCAAATGACTGAAACAAGTAAAAGAGTAAAGAGTATTTAAAATTATCTTGGTGAGTATTTTAATAAAATTGTTTCTTGCTCAAATTGTTTGAGCATTTTAAGTTACTTCTATAATAATGTTACATAATTAATTAGCTGTTCTAAGTACTGAAAGAGCATGATGAGTATTTTGATACCAAACAAGTTTCTCTAGTAAAATGTTTGAACATTTTTTTCTATTTCTGTACTAAAACATTTATTCTACATTCGGTATTCGAAATACTGCATACAACATACCACATGAGCACATACACTTACGGTTCCGAGCATATGTGTGTGCGCGCGCGTGTGTGTGTGTGTGCATGTGTGTGAATGTGCTTTTATGTTGCAGTATTAATATGTCGGTTTCCATATCTCATTCTTTATCACTCCCTCTCTTTCTGGCTCTCTTAATTTCAATATCTATCATAGACATTCCCAGACAAGCATTCCATTTTCCCCCTTTTCTGTCTAAGTCATCTGTTTATCCTATCTATCTGTCTGTGTCTGCTTGTCTGTCTATTTCTCAACTTCACCTCTCAACGTCTGTCTATGTATGTATGTACATTTTTATGTACACATGTATGCATGTGTGGGGAGCGTGGAGTGTATGGGATTTTGAATGGTGTAGCGCACCTGATAGGGAAACATGTGGTGCTCTTCGTCCAATTTGGTCTTCATTTGACAGCTAAATCTCATCTGTGGCCCCTCGAAGCGGTCTGCATGCACCTGCGCTAAAATTCCAGGTAACGGTATTCACAGGCCGGCCAAACCATAATGAGGACAGTCGATCTCGGAGGCTTCAAAATCATATTTGGTGCAAACTACCAGACATGAGAGGGAGGCATTGGGAGAAACGGAGTTAGCGAGAGCATCAGCAACTGTCATCTACTCCTGAAAACTTGTGTAATGCATGCCCTGTTGCTAACCAACACAGTATTTCGTCTATCCAACCGCAAAATGACGTCTGGATATATCCAGGCAGCAAACATTGGCATCGAATCGACTATGTAAAAGACAAAAGACGAGAGAGGCATGATGCCAGGGTAACAAAGGCCATGGATGGCGCAAAATGCTGGGCAACATGCACATCCAGCCCAAACAGCGAGAATAAGGAAAGCCGGCAAACAAGTGACAAAGCATCAATAAATTGTTGATATTGTTACAAACGGAGTAAAGGAGAACTGGATAGTATATAGAGACGTGTACACCATTGTACAACATTGTACACAATCATCCGGGCTAGAACACACGTAGACACCTGGGTAGTTCGACAGCAACGATTAGGAAATTCAAAGACTGCTGAATGACAAGTATTAAGCCTACATAGTCTCTATCTACTAGGCACAATATCAGGTTCAGGAAAGCAGAAAACAAAACCAATGATCGGTCCACTCTCCCAACTCATAAAAATGCAACGCTTGTCAGAGCACTTCAACAAAGTCCCGAACTGTATTCCCCCTACCAATGCTGAGGCCATTGCTCGCATGACCCAAATTGACATCAACACTTCTCTGGCAGAGCCTCCGGCAGAAACAGAGGTCCAGAAAGCAATTGAACTTCTCTCAAATGTCAAAACGCTAGACTCTGGACCCAGTCCAGCTGAAGTATACGAAGCAAGAATCCAGTCTTGGCACACAAAAGTTCACCAATCTCTTCCAGACCATCTTTGCAAGGGAAAAGGAAACATACACTCCTGTGACAATGACTGAGCAATTTATCTCCTGCCATAGTAGGCAACATACTTGCAAGAATCCTCCTTAAAAGCTACACTCGGGACATGGAAAACGAGCATTTACAAGAGGATCAGTGTGGCTTCAGAAAGGACCCAGGGATATTTGACATGATCGTTGTGGCACGCCAAATTCAGAAGTGTCAAGAAGTGAACAGATTTTGTGTATAGATTGGAGAAGATACATGTTTTAATGATGTGGAGCTGTCGGGTATCTATTTTGATTTTTAGACAGCAGAATATGGTGTTTCTCAGCTTCTTGCTAGCTTGGTGAAAGTTTATGTATTTCGTTTTTGGATTTGGTTTGCAATTTTCTTTATGTGAGTTCGTGTGTTGAAGGATACTCTGTCGTGCCTGGGGAGAGTCGTTTTCTTTTACTGATTTATAATTAAACATACTCCCTGATAAATTTTGAAACTCATTCACTTATTCAATTTCCCTAAAATTTTCGTTACATGTTGCAAACTTTTCAATATTTGTTGACTCTGTCCGTTATGCGAGCTGCGTTCATTTTTGTTTGTTTGTTTGTGTCTTAAGTTTAGGAACGTTTTTATTTCAATTTCAGATAGACAATCAATATTTCTTACCTTTTTATATGCCGCGAATTTTGGTGCAGTACAGCTGGATACAGATGAAATGCATGCTTTAGAGTTATCACCAAAATTCGCTACATATCAAAATGTCAGAAAAATATATTCTGAATCTGAAATTGAAAACAACGTTCTTAAAATTAAGATACAAACGAACAAAACGAATGCAGCTGAGATAAAGGACAGAGTCAACAACTATTGAAAAGGTTGCAAGACGCAGCAAAAATTTCAGAAAAATAAATAAGTAAACGAGTGGTAACTTTACCGATCAGTGTGTTAAATTATAAGGCACTAAAAGAGAATCATTCTCTCCAGACACAACACGATATAGTCATGTTCAATATCTACCTTCCCTCAAGGCGATGAGGTGGCAGAAAAGTTAGCACGCCGGGCGAAATGTTTAGCGGTATTTCGTCTGTTTTACGTTCTGAGTTCAAATTCCGCTATCATCGACTTTGTCTTTCATCCTTACGGGGTCGATTAAATTAATTACCAGTTGCGTTCTGGGATCTATCTAATCGACTGGCCCCCTGCCCAAAATTTTGAGCCTTGTGCCTAAAGTAGGAAAGAATATCTATATTCTTTTTTTATTTATTAAGGTCAGTCATTGGGCATTATCTGAAAGGTTGTACACGAACAAATCGAGCGTGGCACTTAATTCTTTTAAGCTTGCTATTTATTCTATCGATCTTTTTGGTCGAAATGTATTGCGCTCCTTCGTTACACTACCTTACCGCCCCTATGGATCACTCAGCTGGTTTGCCTATGGAACACTCATGGCTGCTGACAACAAGATCACTTCTCCCACAGTGATCTTCCTGATGCACTCTTTATTGCGTTGGCTCTTGATGAAGTTGCCGACACTCCGCATACCATTCATTGTTTAGTGCGTGGATGATGTGACCCTGAGTTGCTCGGCAGAGTGTGTTGTTGGGAACCTTCAGCAGGTTGTCTCAGCCCTAAAGCTCGCCTATCCGAGCTTTATCCCTTCGGATCCATTGAAGTAAAATAAGAATGAAAGTGGTCCATGGGATAAACATGGTCGATAAACATCGATATGAATTAGAAAATATTTAGAACAGTAGAAAACTGTGCAAAATAGTTGAAAAATATCAAAATATAAATAACATGAAAGTATCTCGCTTCGAATATTTTTAGTGAGAATTAAAACTAAAATTATTATTGTATTAACGATTTACTTCATATAATATTTTTCATATTTCACTGAAAAGAAAGTAAATGTATTCAAATAAGCCAATTTAAATGTTAAACAATCGAAGAGATAACTATAGGTTACCAAATTAATTATAGTACAAACAAGGCCAAATATAGGACTAGAACAAACAAATCACTTGTCAGTCTAGAAAATGTCAAATTAACAGCGAAGAACATTTCGTTGAACTAGAGATTAAAATAGATGAACGTTTTGGACAAATTATTCCTGAATATTATGTGTCAGAAAAGATAATGGTTTGAAGGTAGGCGTATAAATTTAAATGCACTACGAAATACATACCTGCTAAAGAAACATTAGCTCCTATGTTCTTCAGAAAATTCAATTTAAAGCTCCGAAATAAGTAAATATCTTCTCATTATGCTGACGTATATACAATTAACCAACATCATTAATATAAATCCTCTACGTTATTCAGACCAGAACAATAAGAGCATACAGATGATACAAGCGGTGATAATTTAAGAACGTATTACTAACACTTTACAAATCTCATTGAACATATAGCTGAACTTTCGCTAAAACTTGAACCGCGTAGTATAAGTTTTGATAAAAAAAAACCAGAGCTCCTCAAATTGACAGGTGATATCGTTAACACACGGAAAGAAATATTTCTTTTATGAGAAACAAACATTGATTCATAGACGCCAGCAAAATTTCGACTTCTTGAAATGCACAAAAACATGTGATGATCTCAGTTGGAGACGGATCAAACCTAATGTAAGGTCTTCCAAGAAGACGGGAAACAATGACCGCAATAGATAAAAGAACTTATTGTAGAAAAATATGAAGCATTATGTCAGAACCATTCAGTAATCATTTGTTTCATAGGCACCTCGAGCATCAACCCAATTTCCTATAATAGAAGCGTTTTCATACTGCTAGTAAATCATGTTATAACAACGACACTCTTATTCCTGTCTCACCGCGCTCTCTTATATATTCAAACTACTATAAAAGTCCACGAATGCTCCCGGCTTTATCTTTTAACTTAAAATAACATATGTTAACACGAAAACGTCATCTCTCTCAACAACATTAATCTGTTGACGTGACTAAGAACAGGTGACCAGCAAAAAATCAGTATGTAGACAGCTTTAGCGTTGCTGATGTTCATCATGCTCTCTGCTTCCATTATACTGGTTAAGTTACTACTCTGCTTAGTTGTATTACAGCTTATGATATATAGAGCAAATACTAGAGAGATTACGTTTCACTATTCTGGATATTCCAAGCGCAAGTAGTAGAAAATTATACATGCAGGATTTCGGTTGAGCGTTCTTTGCCTAGTTCTGGAAATTGTGTTTTGTAAACGACAGACTATGCTGATGATCTTGCAGATCTTTGCGTGTCCATTAACGTAAACATTACCAAGTGAAGCCAATGGTACATAGGTAATCGTTTTTTATTTCGTATATTTTCATTTGCCTTGCTTGTTTTTAGATTTTTCTTGAGAACACATCCCTCGTGGTAATGTCAAATATATTTGACGTCAATGTTTAGAATATAGACTGTCCACGTTTAGTGGTTAGTCCTCTAAATCTTGTATGTAACACAATTTTTAATCCTCGGAATTTTTAAAATATGTTACGTGACCGGTTTTAATCGATTAATATCAATTTCTACACTTATTTAATTGTTTATAAGTTGTGTGTATATATATATATATATATATATATATATATATATATATATATATATATATATATATATATATATATATATATATATATATATATAATTATCAATGAGGGTGAAAAATCGATATTAATTTAATAATACCATCAATTTAACACCAAGTGGCTTAGCACAAAAAAACTACGGAGAATAATATATATATATATATATATATATATATATACAACCTATAAACAATGCAAAAGAAAAATTATCTCTATGTCAATATCCTGATATCAGACTTTAAATCGTCAATTTCCTCATTTCATTATACATTCACTATAAATACACGTTGCGCTGAAATTGAGGAAAGCTAGCCAACAGAATTTATGTTTAAAGTTCGTTATTTCTGTATTGAATCAATTTCAGGATTAGAAGAATCCATAGGATTAATCCCGAAATTGATTCAATATAGAAATAACGAACTTTAAAAATAAATTCTGTTGGCTAGCTTTCCGCGATTTCAGCACATGTATTTATAGTGAATGTATGTTGAAATGTGGAAATTGACGATTTAAAGTCAGTTATCAGCATATTGGCATGGGGATAATTGCTATTTTGCCCTTGTTTGTAAGTTGCTTATAACATTTATAAAATGTTAACCTATAATGGTATTTTGATATGCTGCCACTTTAAGTTTTTCTGAAAAAAAATTTCATCTTATCTTATTTGTATATGTGTGTGTGTGTGTGTGTGTGTGTAAATGTATATATGTATAGTATAGAATGTGCCATCGTTCATATTGCTCCCCCACATACACGCACAAAAATTAGTTTGCGTTTGAAAGAGCTTTTTTTTCTTAAAACGGTGGTATAAAGCGTAAGATATTTAGTCCAGCAAAGTATGTTTTGTTGAGAATTAATCCATTAATTTGACAGCAAATTTTTATCCGTCTATATACGCATACACGCTATTATATTTATATATATATATACAATATAAAATGTCACATTTTCTATTATGTATATATTTAATAACGAACCATGTAATTCTCACTCTGGAAATTTCATTTCTGTAAAATTTTGGGAGTGGATAAAATTTCCGAGGCTTCCACCTCACCCCACCCAGTTTGTCGGACTCACCAAAAGGTCATGTAGCGTGTTAGGTCACAGGAATCCATTCAACGAAAAAAATTCTAATGATTCGGGGATGGGAGTCCTCTGAAGCCTCACCTCATTTTTCCGAACCAAAATAAGAGATTTGCAGCATATTAGAAGGTCATGGTAATTGTTTCAACGAAAAAAATCCTATTTTTTTCCTTAGTGAAAATTGTGCTGGTGGAAAGATCAATAAGGGTGGGGGATGAAATTTTCGAGGCTTCCACCTCAATCCACCCCATTCTCGGACCGCATAAAGGAATTTTGTAGCGTATTAGGAGGTCATAGGAGTTCATTCAACGAAGAAAAGTATGCAATGATTCCACGCAAAACATCCGAGTTTTATTTTCTTAGTGAAAATCGTGCGTGTGTTACACAAACATTTACCTATTTTTTCCCTCCGAAGATAATTTTCCAAGTATTACTTGAAACAGCTGTAAGCAAAGGTGATTAATTTTCTGTTGATAAGAAACAATTATTCACTTCTAATTTACCATCTTCTTTTTCTTCATATATATATATATATATATATATATATATATAATATATATATATATATATATATAATATATATATATATATATATTGTCCCGTCCCGAGCAAGTGCAATTGTGGTGGTTAATAGACGTATTTTATTTGAATGCAGAATCATGGCTCCTAATAAACTTTATTGATAAGTGTGCACCTTCTACAGCTTTTATGAACTAACACCCGCAATAATTCACTGTTCGGTCCGGATCATCTGAACTGAGAGTATGGATTACATTTGGAATATATCAGCTTCAAGTACAGCAGACAAGAACTCGAAAAACTCGTGATTTTCAAATTCTTACTTTCCATCACGTATGCTGCAAAGATTTTCTAAACTGTGGCAAAATATTAGTATAATTTCTTGCACTATGGCACTTCTTTCTTCCAAAGATCTTCGAGAAAGTTCCTTGTAAACATTTCTAATAAAACACCTGCTACACCAGTTCAAATCTCAAACTGTCATTTATCATTATTTGAAAGGATTTATAAGAAAAAGAAATGAAACTAAAGGAAGGTTTCTGGTAGTAAAGTTAAAATATGTTTATGCTCTCTATAGATATTCACCCATACGGGGAAGAATATGAAGACAGAGACAAAGAGGTGTAATGCTATGATTTTTACAATAGTATGTACGTACTACACACATAGCAAACACACTGGCAATTTGGAAGCTATTTATACTTCAACTTTTCATGAACACAGGTCGACACGTGAAATTGATTTAATAACTGTTCTGCATAGATTTCTAAATACTTCCTTTTTCGTATATATCATATTTACGGTACAAACAATATATATATATATATATATATATATATATATATATATATATATATATATATATATATATATATATATATATATTATGTGTGCGTGTTTGTATGTATGTATATCTCTCTATCTAACTATCTATATCTATATCTATATATATATATATATATATATTTTCACGTACAATCTCTCCACGTATATGTGAGCACAAAATGTGAGTTATGTTCTATGTTGACATTAAATTGTGGCTGCGTATCAAAAATCAGAAAAATATATCTCTGAAGTGATTCTAAGGAAGATCAAAAAAACCACAGTTGTGTGATGATAAAGGAATATCCTGCTTTGAATGCATGAAATATTACGCTCTTTTAACTTTAGGCTAATCTCATTCTAACTTCACATATTACACTTCCCACCACACACACACATCATATAAACCGAGTCAATTATATAAGTAAATGTTTTCTCCAATGATCAAATAGTACGTAAAAGGGAGATGACTGGATGGTGGTAATGATATTCATGATGATATTCAGAAGCATAAGTATCCGTGTGATATGGGCATTGCAAATAATAATAATAATAATAATAATAATAATAATAATAATAATAATAATAATAATAATAATAATAGTAATAATTGTCTTGGTATAATAGATGGGCTACAGCAAATTTGTCTTGGTGTAAAAGATGGACTACAGCAAATATTGTCCACAATACCACAGATTTGCTTGTTAGTTGTTTGACCTTAACCAGTTGACCATGTCTCTTAGTGGCTGACGATATGTGCATCTCTGACCACGAGCAGTAGTAGCGGGGGAGTATCATAGCCGTGTGTTGAAAGGAATTCTTGGAGATTTGGATAATTAACCTTTGGAAACATGGGCGGTTCTTTCAACATCCTTAAACAATCCTTATTCAGGGACCTTTTGGGCGGGATGGTCTACTCGACCAAGATAAAATTCTAAATCTGTCCCATCTGCAACGTCAGGTGCTGTTTATCTTGATATTGGATCACCATTTCGCGCACATATTGTTGTGATGCATGCATCTGGTGTGCCTTTGTAAGACGGGTGGCCATTATGGGTATACTGGGCTTCGAATATTTTGCCCCCGTGTCACTTTGATGGCATGCACTGCTCTCTCACTCAATAATAATAATAATAATAATAATAATATAATAATAATAATAATATAATAATAATAATAATAATAATAATAATAATAATAATAATAATAAAAGACCGAAAAAATTCACTCTATTCTGAAAACTCGACAAAACTTCATTCTATTCTGAAAGAGAGCAAAAGATTCGCTACTGATCTCTTAGATACTCAGTATATTGATCAGGCGGAAGGAAATGCGCCGATGGCTGCTGGAAAGAAAATAAAATTGATACCAAAGACAAAAGCGCATGCAAAATTAGCTAGCAGATGGGAACAGAAACTTCTGCATGGCAAGTATGTGGCCCGTAGCAAACAAGCTGATGTCGACCAGAAAAACACGCATCAATGGTTACGAAGCTCAGATCTAAGAGCAGAGAGTGAGGGTTTCATATTAGCTGCTCAAGACCAATGCTTATTAACCCGGAGCTGCCCAGCCAATGTGATAAAAAATGGAGCTGACCCAAAATGCCGATTCTGTAACGATGAGATTGAAACAATAGGCCACCTAACCTCAGGGAGTTGAGTCTTAGCACCTGCAGATATAAAGCAAAACATGGCAGATTCGGCCAGTATTTACACTGGACAATATGTCGGCATTATAAAATCCAAACCGCTGACAAATCATATAAACCCCATCCTGAAGCTATGACTGAGGGAGAAAATGTATCGATTCTATGGGACTTCCCCGTACATACCGACAAAAGATAATAAACCGGATATTGTCATAAAAGAACAGACAAAAAAGATGTGTTTATTAATTGACATGAGTATTCCTTGCGATCACAATATAGCAGCAGAAGAATTTGACAAGATGAGTAAATATAAATACTTGCTAATAGAAGTTGAAAAAAATGTGGCATCTTCAGGCGACTATAGTATCAGTGATTGTAGGATCTCTAGGAATGATAAACAAGAAGGTACTGATACCAGGCTTACCATCCCTACAGGAAGTACAAATCGTGTTAACTGGAACGGCTCATGTACTGAGAAGAGCATTATCGCTGTGAAAACAACATCCATTCATGAATTTATTTATTCTTTATTTTTCCTAAATACATATTTTACCTGTGAATTTGCGTGTATAATCTGGGAATGCATACAATAAAGTTCCCTGCCCTAGGGTGTACGGAAAACACTCGGCGAGAAACGGAAGAAAATTTGAAGAAAGAAGGAATAATAATAATAATGATGATGATGATGATGATGATGATGATGATGATAATAATAATAATGATAATGGTAACAATAATAATAATAATAATAATAATAATAATAATAATAATAATAATAATAATAATAGTAATAGTAATAGTAATAATAATAATAATAATAATAATAATAATAATAATAATAATAATAATAATAATAATAATAATAATAATAATAAGGGCTACAGCAAATATTCTGCTCAATACCACAGATGTGCTTGTCAGTTGTTTGACCTTAACCAGTTGAGCATGTCCTTTAGTGGCTGACAATACGTGCATCTCTGATCACGAGCAGAAGTAGTGGGGGAGCATCATAGCTATGTGTTGAGAGGGATTCTTTGGAGTTTGAATAATTCACCTCTGGAAACATGGGTGTTTCGTTCAACATCCTAAAGCAACCCTTATTCATGGACCTTTTGAGCAGGATGGGCTACTCGACCTGAAGAAAATTCTAACTGGGCCCCACCTGCAAGGTCATGTGCTGTTTTTCTTGATATGAGATCACAATGTCGCGCACATATGGTTGTGATGCATGTGCCTGGTGTACCCTTATCATACGGGTAGTCATGATGGGTATATTGGGCTTCGTATATTTTATCCCAGTGTCACTTTGATGGCATGAACTGCTCTCTCACTCAAGAATAGTAATAATAATAATAATAATAATAATAATAATAATAATAATAATAATAATAATAATAATAATAATAATAATAATAATAATAATAATAATAACAACAACAACAACAATAATAATATTCCCTGATGCAGTACCAGATAGTGGCTTATATGGTTTCTCATCTTACCTGATCAGAAGTGCTATCGTGTACATTATTTGTCTTCGTATAAAAGATGGGCGGCAGCAAATATTCTGTTCAATAATCCTGTTTTACTTGTCAGTTGGTTGACCTTAACTAGCTGAGTATGTCCCTTAGTGGCTGACGATATGTGAATCTCTGAACTCGAGTAATAGTGGTGGAGGAACATTATAGCCACGTTCTAAGAAAAAAAATTTTGGAGTTTGAATAAATCACTTCTGAAAACATGATGGTTTTGTTCAATATACTTAAGCAAACTTTATTCAGGGATCTTTTGCGCCCCCTGACCTCAATTCTACCTGGTCCCCAGATGCAAGGTCATGCGCTGTTTATCTTAATATGAGATTACTATGCTGTGCAAATGTGGTTGTGATCCATATCCCTGATGTACTCTTGTCAAACGTGTAGTCATGATATTTGTACTCCAGGGTCATTTTGATGACATTCATCTCACACAATAAATAACAGGAACAACAACAACAATAACAATGATAATAACAATAACAACAACAAAAACAACAACAGCAGTAATAATAATAATAATAATGATACTGACCTTTAAGTCGAAATTAACGGACGGAATAACATAAAAGCTATCAACACCTGGGCGGTTTGAATCCTTAGATATGGAGCAGGGGTAATCGCGTGGACAGGATACGAACTAAACAGCTTAGAAAGAAAGACAAGGAAGCTACTAACTAGATATGGGTCACTCCACCCAAAAAGTGACACAGATAGACAGTATGTACCAAGAAAAAGAAGGGAAGAGGATGCGAACACAACATCATGGCAGAAGATAATGGAAAAAAATGCCACAGAACCGCTATTATTAGAAGTAAGAACGTCAGGTTCGTGTAGGATGAAAGGTGGCAAAGACAAAGTACAATACAAACACTTGAAAACGAATGAAACTGAAAATAGGTGAATAAAGAAAAAAATGTATGGTCAATTTCATAGGGATGTTGACGATAAGACAGACAGAAAAAAGATGGCTGTGGATGACTAAAAGTGAATTAAAACCGGAAACGGAGGCTCTAATCCTTGCTGCCCAAGAGCAAGCACTAAGAACAAACTACATAAAATACAGAATTGATAGCGCATCAGAAAGTGATAAGTGCAGAATTTGTGAACAAAATGGTGAAACTATAATATTGAAAAACGTAACCAATATTCTCATAAAATAAGCAAGGAAAAGGCAATGCAGAGGAAACTGAATTTTCTACTGAGTCACTGTTTCCTTTCCCCCTTTTTGCCATTGCGTTCTAATTTCAAATTCCTCCGAGTTTGTCTTTGAGTTTCATCCTTTCGGGGTCGGTAAATTAAGTACCAATGGCGTACTGGCGTAGATCTAATCGACTAGCCTCTTCCCACAAAATTCCGTGTCTTGTGCCTACAGCAGAAACGAATATATATTTGTGCAATCCACGCCATAAAATTGTAGCATCGTTTCATCAACAGCGTATAAGGTACAGCGGAATGATTTTACGAACAAGAGAAATGGCATTTTTACGGTGTTGTTTGATTACACTTGAAAGCTGGTATAGTTATTATTATAACCCTTGCAAACGAAAGGAAAGCGTTATCTAATTACATGGGAAAATGCGAGCATGGGAAGTAATGTTCTTAAGATTATAAGCCTGCAAAAGTACAGGACAAATAATTACACCTGTAAAAGTGTAGGAAAAACTATTACTTCAAGTAAATTAAAGATTAAGAAACTTTTTTTAAATTGCAGCAAAGAGTGCCAGTTCTTCTAATTTATCACTCTTTAAAGTTTCTCGTCTCTTAAATTTATTGTACAAAACAGTTCAGCTAATTTGTAAGTTTGTCTAATTAGTCACTTTTTTGTGTATTTAATGTAGTAAATTGGCGAAATTCTACTTAAACAAGTATAGTGTTATTTGTAAACTATAAATAAATATATTTGAATATTCAAATCTTAATTCTAGCTGCAGTATTTTAAGTAAAACGTTTTTTAATCTTTACTTTTCTTGAATAATAGTTTGTCCTATACTTTTACAGGTGTAATAACTTCTCCTGTACATTTCTAGGTTTATAATCGTAAGAATATTAATTTTCCTGCTCGCAATTTTCCATGTAATCCTTGATTTTTCCAGGCATTGCTGTTATATTACAATTAATATTGTGTCAATTAATAATTTAGAATTTTACCTTATAAAATACTGGGTAGGGGTATGCGTTGGTTGCTATTTTTAGCGTGTCAAGCGACCAGGTAGAGGTTCTTTCATTGGTTTGATTGCGTGATGAGATTGTTTTACACTTATATCTATAATATGCAATATATATCATCGGCAGAAGTTAGGGATTAAGTCAAAACCTGAGAGTCCTGTGTATTGGCTCTTATCAAACACGAATTTTTCCATTGTCTCACTGTAACTTGTGGCGAAATAACGTCTAAAATACAAAATTTTGTCAAAAACGTTAAGAGTTTACTGTTTTACGTGACACATTGTACCAATATCGGAAGTTTCAAAGTGCTTATTTAAAAAAAAAATTATGTAATCTGTACGTCAAATTGAATATATCAGAAATTGACAAATAGCAAAGTCGACCTCGGCGGAATTTGAACTCAAAACACAAAAACAGGCGAAATGTCGTTAAGCACACTTAAATGCCCGGCACACTAAAGTTTCTGCCAGGTCGCCGCCTCAGAGCATAACCACTCATTTTAGCAATATATTCTTTAATTGATATTCTTATTGATAATCGTTACTTCCTTACACTCTTACTTACACGAAATTTCGTGATATTTCGTCCCATAAGTTTTCGTCTACTGACTTTTGTTCAATACGACTAACAACTCTGAATTCCTCATACATTGTTCTATCATTTAAACCCAAGAAAAATATACTTTTATATTAAAATTAAAAAGTTTATGTAAATTTAAAGTGAATAGGTGCCTTACTGCCCCAGATATTTTTATGTAATATCTTTTTCTACTGAACTACATCAATCTATTTATGCCAAAGTGTAGTTGAGGAAGTAACCGCTTTAAAACTGTTGAGAACAGAATTAGTGGTGAAGCTTGGAAGCTGCTGTGATCACATAATGGTACTCTTGGTGAGAGTTGGTAGGGAACAATAATGCCTAAGGTGTGGCAGCCTACTCCTCAACACACCTGATTTCTGTTATCAGGGCTCCACTATCAGATGGATTTAAAATTAAACCCAGTACATCTTCCCAATTAACTCCTAATTAAATAACACAAAACATGCCCATGGGCATATGGCGTAATGTTTAAGAGCGCGAGGTACTAACCCCAATATTCCGATTTCAATTCCAGGCATTGGGACAGAATAATAATAATAATAATAATAATAATAATAATAATAGCAACAACAACAACATCGAAAAGTGAAAGTAAATCAGCAAAAAGCAAAACTATTGTTAAATACTATCAATGGTTTACTTTTCACTAAGTAGACCATTAGTAGTATTTTGCATTGAGTAAAAGTAGCAATGCCACACACGCCTAATCACCACAGAGGCACAAATGACTATACTGTACAAAATTTCATCTCAGTTGAAAATACAAACCAGTATTTTTATGTCCATTGTTTTAGTAAACTAGATGTAACATGACACACATGGCTGAAATTAAACATCTTATTCAGTTACATATGCCACTGAGAAACCAGCCATTTCTAATTCATAAACTCTACGGAATAAATGCAATTCTTGTGAGACGGTGAACGAATATTCTTTACATGGAGTGTTTCCTGAAACAACACACAGCATTGTATCAGGAAGTCATAAAATTTGCTCCAAAAATACATTTGGACACATAATGATTTCAGCAAGCTATTCTACATACCCTCGGATTCAAAGTTTAAACTATTGCAATATAATGCTATCATTCACTTAAAGGAAAATCCATTTCTCTCAAAATAGTGAAACGAATATGTATTCTTTCACTCGTTTCAGCTATGTGGCTGCGGTCATGCTGGAGCAATACCCTTGGTTTGTGATATATACTGTGGAAATTCAGCACATAATAAGCCATATTTTCTTTTCATCATAGAAATGCAAATATTAAGTATAAGAATTGCTAATGCCAATGGCTATAACCTATGCATAACACAGCTAATATTTTAAGGCACAACAAGCTACACGTTGAAGGAAGCATTGAAGTAGATGTTAATGCTTCAATCTTTCCGTATTTAATACGTAGAACTAGAATGTTGTATAGCCATCCCTGTAAAGTCATGATCAAGTTTCCTAAAAGGATCGGAAAATAAACCTAGAAAATAGCTATTGTTTGATTTCTCAACATTACTTGGGAATTCACATATGTTGAATATATTAGTTAAATTTCAACATCATTGTTGACCATTGAATGTTTTCAGTTTGTTGGATGCCCCTTAATGTCTTGTTTAGCAATTAACATCATTGTCCACGCTGAAAACTCGTAGTAACAATATTCTCCAACATGTTCCGATTCTACAACAACGCCAGAAACACATACATTGCACCCACATATTTTCAGCAAATATATCGATCAAAATTTTCTGATTCTTCACTCGTATTTTCTTGATAGTTAAAATTTTATGACGTTAATACAAATGTATTTCCAATGTTCTTGATGAGAAACCAAAATGTTTGAGAATATCTACAAGCTTAAATTGTATGTTTATATATATATATATATGTATGTATGTATGTGTATACATATATATGTATGTATGTATGTATATTATATGTATGTATGTATGTATATATATATGTACGTATATATATATATACTATATACATACACACACACACACACACACACTATATATATATATATATATATATATATATATATATACATATATAAATATATAGATAGATATGTATGTATGTACGTATGATTATGAAATGAATACGTATAACTTCAACTAAAACGAGATGAATGTAAAAGTAGGCCCAATAAAATTGATTGAATATTGGGAAGAAAAGCATAAGATGAAGGAAAGACAAACAGCGAAAGAAATTAATAATTCTGACATTGACTAACTCTTATAAACCTAATGACCGAAAACAACGGTTTCTTATATGAATACAATAAAGAAGAAAAACCGTTAAGAGAAGCAATATTGATCGAATCGACCTGGGTACTTAACGCCGGAAAGAGGATGAGAGTATATATTTGCATACGTATGACGTATACATAAACATACATACAAACATATCTACATATATATATATATATATATATATATATATATAATATATATATATATATATATATATATATATATATATTTATATGTATGTATACACACACATACACACATATATATATATATATATGCATAATGCATACATAATTATATATATATATATATATATATATATATATTATATATATAACAATGTATGTATGTCTATATATATAGATATATATATAAGAGTATATATAAACACGCACACATTCATATATCAAGGGGCAGTTTCGATATATCGGATAAAAGAACAAAGGATCCGTAATCATCTTCATCAATGCCACCATAATATACCATTGTTCCCCTTTGCTTTATGTCCGGTATTGATTGAATATGATCAAATACTTCGATTGCTTTCAGTTTAATTAATCTATGTTGCATATATCTAAAGACTGTCTGCAACGCTCAAATATACATAAGCACAGACACATGCAGAGTCATTCCCGTATATGTGCGTGTGTGCATTGTGTATGTATACGCCCACATATATGTGCCTTCATACATATACATACTCATCTATACACATGTAAATATTCATATAAATATATATATATATATATATATATATATATATATATATATGTGTATGTGTATATATGTATGTATTTACTTAAATATCGGACAATGAGAATGAGTGTTCATACACACACATATACAAACACACACAACATATATATATATACATATATATATATATATATATATATATATATATATATAATATATATATATGTGTGTGTGTGTGTGTGTGTGTGGTGTGTGTTGTATATATATATATATATATATATATAATATATATATATATATATACCTGTGTGTGTGTATACATACACACACATATATATACATATACATATGTACATATAAATGTATTAATGAATATATATCTATAAACATACGTACATATACATACATAGAGATATACGTACATATATATACACACTTAAGCGCACGTACACACACACACACGCACAATTATATATATATATATATATATATATATATATATATATATTATATATATATATATACACATGCATATATACAGACGCAAATTTTTATATAGATTAAAATACGGTAAAGAAATCTTTCAATCATACTATGTTCGATGAATAAATTACCAATGTAAAACGTGTGAGTAGCTGTAATATTACAGTGTCAGCGTAGATGTATGTAGGTATATATACTATCATAGGACATATATGTATTACCAGAAACGTTCTAAGATTTCTTCAGTAGGAGTGCCCAATTTGCTTACAGAAATTGCTCTAGATTACCAGTACTAGGTTATATTTTTCCATCTTTTCCATTCTCTTCTAGACAGTGCAAAGTTTAATGAGATTTTTTACTTCCTGTATAAAACAGTCAAATTTGCTCATATATTAACGTGCATACATATATTATCATACATATGTAGACACATATAAATAGATATGTAAATCCATATACCTTTATAAGTATATATATATATGTATATGTGTATGCGCGTGTGCGTGCGTGCGTGTGTGCGTCTATACTCTTTACTCTTTTAATCTTTTAATTTTTTCAGTCATTTGACTCCGGCAATGCTAGAGCACCGCATTTAGTCGAACAAATCGACCCCAAGACTTATTCTTTGTAAGCCCAGTACTTATTCTATCGTTCTCTTTTGCCGAACCGCTAATGTACGGGGACTTAAACGCACCAGCATCGGTTGTCAAGCGATGTTGGGGGGACGAGCACAGACACAATCACACACACACACACATATATATATAAATATACTTATATACGGCAGGCTTATTTCAGTTTCCGTCTACCAAATTCATTCACAAGGCTTTGGTCGGCCCAAATCTATAGTAGAAGGCACCTGCCCAAGCTGCCACGCAGTGGGACTGAACCTGGAACCATGTGATTGTTAAGCAAGCTACTTACCACGCAGCAACTTCTATGTGATAAGTAGCCATATATATATATATATAATATATATATATATATATATATATATATATATATAATATATATATGTATGTATGTATATATGTATGCATATACATAATTATAGGTATAGGAAATTATATAAATGAAAAGGAAACAGGAAACAAGAAATGTATTTCATTAGAGTATCCTTCATTTAACCCCTATATATATATAGTAAAGCGAATAGCTACATCGAAATGGCAGTTGAATGTTACTACTCGTTTAACTCCAGACGGTTTCTCCGCCAGCTATTTTTCGGTCAAGCTCTGCACCCTTTATATACAATACATTGCTAACAGCTTACAGGATCGCGGGACTGGCCCAGTTTCGAGCTATTTGCCTCGTTCTCACCCGCACGCAACTACGCAGTAGAGTGATAGCTTACATCCGCTTCTACCAACGTATATTATAAACAAAGTGATCATCGGTCGTTGATTTGCAACAGGCAAAATAACTAGTTATAAAATCTCAAGCGGAGATAGCGTAATATCATGTATTAAGCAGTAAAGCGAGTTGCCACATGAAAGTAGCGGGTGAATGTTACTACTGGTTTAACCCCAAGCGTATTCTCCGCCTCCTGGTTTTCGGTACAATATCTCCATCCTTTATACACAATACATCGCTAGCAAGAGGCGCGAACTGTGTAAATCATATTTGAATTTATTCTTACGTCATCGCTGTGGCATACCAGCAAATTGTTTGTACACTATTTTCATATAGTCATATAGTGGCGATTCTGTCCGCTTCCAATTCGGTTCCTGTACGTGATGTTGATATGCCACACAAAGGCCAATAGTTGATATCCATCTCCCCTGAATAGGTAGAGTCGTCTCGCCTGTCGACGACTTTAATTTGTTTCAACACCCGGTGCTTCGAGGGACTCATTCCAATCGCTCTAATTTGCAGCCTAACGGCGAGCAAGTGCTTGTTTGGATTCAGTAAGCGTGGTCAATGACTATAACATTAGTGCTCCTTCTAATTTATATTTGAATGTGTGTGTTTAGTGTATGTGTGTGTGTGAGTGTGTGTGTGTGTCTGTGTGTGATTCTCCAGAGAAAGCAATTTCTAGATAAATTAAGTAAGTGGATATTTAATTAGTATTCCTAGAGAATATTATACAGGTTGTTTCAAAAAAAATTTTGATATCATTTCGAAATCTAATAACTTTGCCAGTTCTTGTTTATACTTGAAAAGCATGTGTCAAAATCTTATGTTTAGTGTTTGATATATTTATGTTTTCAGATATAGGCATGGCATTCACTGGGGGTAAAAAAGCGTTTTGTGATTTTGAGTAAGCTTGAACACAGTCGAACAACACTGTCCAACGTACATTTGTGAGAGAGTTCTCTAAAAAGTCACCAACTGCAATGCAGATTTGGACATGCCACAATAAAATTAAAAAAGGAAGGCTATTTGTGCAGGCCAAAATTATCTGGGCAACCATTAACATCGGAAGACAAGGTTGAGCGGGTTCTCCATAAACTCTTGTGAAGCCCCAAGAAGTCCACAAGAAGAACAAGTCTGGAAATCCAGATTTCTCCAAAGACATTTTGCGCTTCCTGAGGAAACGATTGCTAATGAAACTCTACAAGCTGCAGCTCGTTCAGGCCTTAATGACAGATGACAAGCGAAAGCGCAAATATTTCTATGTTGATATGCAAGAGACACTTTACGAAGCCGAGTTCAAGGAACGTCTTGTTTTCAGTGATGAGGCCACATTTCATACGAATAGCAAAGTCAATAAGCATAATGTTCGCATTTGGGGTGCAGAAAATTTCCATGTCACAGTTGAGCATTTGCGAAGTCGTTCATGAAATTCACATACCTTTGAATTTCTCATTAAAATTTGGAGGAATAAATCATATTTTGCTCAACATTAAACCTGTCTAGTTTCATTTACATCTCAAACGATATCAAATTCTTTGAAACACCCTGTATTATTTCCTCACAGTAGTGATGACATAAAAAGTCGTTCAATAGCTTTCGTTTTGGTATTACCATCTATCTAATTATCTATCTATCTATCTATCTATCTATCTATCTATCTATCTATCTATCTATCTATCTATCTTTTATATATATATATATATATATATATATATATATATAATATATATATATATATATATATATATATATGTATATATATATATGTATAAAAATTATAACCGCAAACCACACAAAAAGACGACACAAAAAACAGACAGGTCATTCGAAGCCTCTAATCTTCAGTCAGGAACCGGATCATCTTAGCAATTTCGGATGATATATATATCTAACTACCTATCTATTTCTCTATCTATCTATCTATCTATCTATCTATCTATCTATCTATCTATCTATCTATCTATCTATCTATCTATCTATCTATCTATCTATCTATCCATATATATATATATCTATCTATCTATATGTATATAAGAATATGTGAGTTTGTGAGTGTGTATTTTTGTGGCTTTCATCTCTTGGAAAAATGTTCTCGTTTCTGTGTAATTCAACCAAGCCGCACTCTGATCGGCAGCAGCGGGCTGTCAGCCACGAACTCTCAGCGTCAGTGTTCACTTGTTCGTAATCATTTTGAACAACTGTTATTTTGTAAACTTTGTGAATCAGTTTTTAACTTACACAAAGTACCGACCGCAGCCAGGATCAAAACAACCTTACACACCAGAACACTTTTCTAAAACTTCACTGACGCGATTCGCAGCCCGTGTGATGTATTTTTTACCCACTAATTAATAAGAAAACTTTTGTCAGGAAAAGTATCTGAACTGAACATTTTATACGTTCGAATGAATAAGAGAGGGATGCATTTGTAGACACATTCGGTGTTAATATGTTTGTTGTTTCTTTGTGTGTGGATCATTAATTTATGTAGCTTTATATTGCCCCAACACACCTGCAAATATAATTTTAAGCATTTACCTATCAGTTATATCAGCTCTCCCACAAGTGTCTCGTAGTAATTAGCATGCGCGTATCATGTGCTATTTTAAAAAATACAGTTGTACTTTCTTTTTCATACACACAGCGCATACACAAATGTATATATATATATATATATATATATATATTATATATATATATTATATATATATATTAGGTATAGAGATGATGTACAGGTATCATATATTAGAAGAAATGAGGTACTCAGAAATCCGGATGGTCTTATATTTACAGATATTTATTACTATGTTACATGTTTTTATACATAATATATCATATATTAGCGCTTTTGTCCATTCTCGTGGAGTCTTCCAATTGATCAATTTGAAGACTCCACGAGAATGGACGAAAGCGCTGATATATGATATATGATGTATAAAAACATGTAACATAGTAATAAATATCTGTAAATATAAGACCATCCGGATTTCTGACTACCTCATTTCTTCTTCTAAAAAAAAAATATATATATATATATATATATATATATATATATATATATGCACCTACATAAAAATGCACACAGGGACACACCCATATATTTATTTAATTAAACGTACATAAGTACATGTGATTAGGTGATGGATTCGCTGGAATGTCACGTGCTCAAGTCTTTTCGTGACCTTTCACATTAATGGTGTTAACATTAACCTTGGACTACTGCTATAGGCATCTACCTCAAAGAATTATTTTGGAAGGGAATTCCAAATGGTCACCGTTGTAAGAAGGATGTTTTCTTTTACGTAGCTCGGCAAACGAAATTACATTTGGCTGTGAACATATAAATGAGTTTTAACCATTAACGAATTTAAGACATCACAGTGAACGAAATTTGCGATAACCTTAAAGGCTATTGCCAGAAGGTTAACTTGGTGAGGTCAAAAGTTTAACTTATATTCTTGTCAGTTTAATTTCCGCTTAAAGCGATTGACTGCATTGTAGAGTGTCTGAAACAATATGTAATGTTTATACGTAAACATTTATCTGTATGTATGTATATTTGTAAGTATGTATGTATGTATTTACGTATGTAAGTAAGGCAGTATGCATGTACATAAGTGTATATGCATGTGTGCGTGTGTGGATGTGGCTGTAAATTTTAACATTTGTATTTTCGCATGTGTTCTTGTACTTATAATTACATAGCTGTGCAAAAACATCTATAATTGTATAGAAGGTAAGTTGTGGTGGTGAAGAAGAAGAAGAAGAAGAAGAAGAAGAAGAGAAGAAGTAGAAGAAGAAGAAGAAGAAGAAAAAGAAGAAGAAGAAGAAGAAGAAGAAGAAGAAGAAGAAGAAGAAGAAGAAGAAGAAGAAGAAGAAGAAGAAGAAGAAGAAGAAGAAGAAGAAGAAGAAGAATGTTTCACTGCTATGGTAACAGGTTTACATATTGTTCTGACTTTTTTTCTTTTTACTTGTTTGTAACGTCCCAGGGCAAAACATTCTCACTACTTAGCCATTCCGGTTTCAAGAACATAGCCGCTGCATTTAGGACCGTATCGGCGCCATTTCTATCTCACGCAAGTGATTTAAAACTTTCATCAGATTCTCTCGAATTCCTCTCTTTCTTGGAAGCTCCCATTCTGGATATTTCACTTTAACAACATTCTTGCCACCATATCTTTCAATAAATCTTCCGACTTCTACTACTATTTTTCCTCCCCCAAGCTCCCCCCCCCCACCAAACGAACAGTTCTTTACTCTCGTTTCGTCCGTCTACATTGCGGGCACGGACGAGGCCTCAATTTTGTGTCCCAGTCAAGTCAAAATGTCTGTTTTGTCTCCTCATTCTACAGGGAAATTTCTTACACAATATGAAGTCATTCTCTCTTTGACCTCACCAAGTCTACCGTCCTTCTGCTTTCTCTCACATGTATGCCTCACACATAAGAAGATACCTTTTTCTTTAGTAACCCACAAATATACGTCTCCGTTAGACCAACATTTTACTGTCCACGTTACCGCACACCCAATTCTTACTAATCCCCAACTCTGTCAATCATGTGACGTTGCAACCTACACAATTTAGTAGTCAGTAGCACTATCCTTTCCTCCACTTGTAACGCCCCATACCTCTCTAGGCGTAACAATCAGAATGTCTATATCTGAGACCTTAAATTGTGCTTCTATCATTTTCACTCACTGCTTTAATTTTTTTTCCTCTGTGACACCCACCTTGGAAATCATATCTCAGTTGTACGTCATAACCGACATGACCCATGCATCGCTCGGCACAACACGTGATAGTGTTTTGGCGGGGGCTTACACAATGGATCTGCAAAGATCAGGCATCACAGAGATTAGTTATTTTATCTATCCCTTCAAAACATACACACACACAGACATACAGAAACGCACAGATATACACATGATGTCTTGCAAACAACTTGCACATGCAAGTGGTACCAGTCAAAAACTCCCTATACCGGAAGCCAGCATGTGTATCGGGTCATCAGGAGAGAATGCGCGCCGTTTCGGGGCCTATCTCTCGACGGCATCAATGCGCACCGGCCCCCTCATTGATATGAGGTCCCGTTTGCTACATCAGCTGGTTATGAAGTTAAAGTCAATATCCTTCTAGCCATCGCTCATCGTCTCTTTTTAACTAAATCCAGTGTCTAGCCTTCTCCACTGTAGATTGGATATCAGTCATGGTGGTATTGACTTTACGATGACTTAGGCCTAGCGATAACACCAGTCGTCTTACGCTGTGTCCAACAAACCCTCTACAACCGACTTCGATAGGAAAATGTTCAGTTTTCCAGCCTGTGTCTTCACATTCCTTTCCTCGATGAGGTTTACATAACGGTTCAATTTTCGAGCCCGAGCGGCGTCCATATTATCTTCATGAGGAACCGTTAGCTCGACTATATTTACAACTTTCTTTCTTTCACACCACATCAAAATATGTGTTTTTTTCGTAACTGGGATTGGAAAGAAAACCTGGCACCCAGAAAAATCTGCAGTTTCCTCCCAATAGCCGTTCCACTTTTCATTTCTCTCAGGAAGTTTCTTGATCTTCTTCTTGAAACGGATCCGCTGACCTGGTCGCACGAAGGTAATGAAATCTCTTGATGGTACCTTCAACGGTTTTTCCTCAGTGTTGTTGACATGAATTTGGTTCTTTATAGCATTGATGATAACCTTAAGGACCAAGTTGTGCCTCCATGTATACCTGTTCAATGCTAATATAAATATATTTATACTTATAAATATATATATATATATATATATATATATATATATATATATATATATATATATATATATTATATAAACGGAAACGTCTTTTACGTTTCGAACATAGGTCTTATACAGAAGGGATTAAGAGGAGAAAATGATGAGAGAATATAATGCGCAGAGTTCAACGGTCCAGCATGACGATATATATCGTCATCTATCCTTTTCAATCTCGATTTTCGTATTTTAACACACCAGGACATAATTAAAAGAAATTCTATTGAGCGACCGTGTAGAAATACTTGTGTGGTTTCTATGCACACGAGTTACTTCCCTCGGGGAAACTCATTGTAAGTCACATGGATATTTATATTCACTGGAAGGCTGTAGCAACCAGGAATCCAACACTATGTCGCTTTAAGATGACATCATACTTTAAATAGTATGAATATCTTTAATGTAACGTTCTATATATTTTAAAATGTCTCACTCAAAATCCGTCGTATTACAAAAGCAAACTGTTTAGCTTCTTCGAATATAAACTATCCCAACTCTTTTTGATAGTGAAATGCATCAGATCTTTTTATGTTAGCATCGAGTTAATCTTTCTCATATTGTCATTTTTATAATGAGTGAAACTATTCATCTTACGTTAACATATATATATATATAGCATTGCATGCGATATTATCAAGTCAATAAATACTGCATAAAGAATTCGCATGACGTTATCGTGCTAAAAATTGAATATAGATATATGAAGCAAGATCATTCTAATATATAGCAGTATACTTTATACACCTATTATTATATTTGACAATTATGAATTACTCTTCCGGTCAGCGCGCAGAGAAATCTACTTATATTACAGTTATCGGTGAAAATCGGCGCAACGGATTTTCATTTTATGAACAAATTATTCTACAATCATTCTTTCTGGTGAAATAATATCACATGGCAAAATATTCTCTTTCAAATACTTACTTTGTATCGTATTATAATGTAAGAGTAATACCATCTACGCTTGTCGCACTGGCGGATTTTACTGTAGATTACCCTTACAGCACCTTATTCGAATTCACTGTCTCTGTGACTAATGAAATCGTAAATATAATTTCTTTGGTCATATATTCTACCTAATACCATCCTTGATAATAATATTCCATCATCATAATTTCCTAGATAATACAGTCTGATTCAATATTCCGACTTATATTATCTAAGTCTCTATTGTCTGAGCATGTAGTGTATGATTTGATGGAAACCTGATTGCTGTTATAATCATCTCAGGGTAATTCATTATTGGCTATCTGTTAAATACTTGATATCATCTGATAATTAACATTTACTTAATTATATATTTTCCGCTAGTGGATCATCGGGGATATAAATCAACCAATGTTATATTTAAATTTGCTTTTGGGAAGATTATATTGATTCATCTCCTCGAAAGAAATTCACTTTCCAACCACATAGTTCTGCGTTTAGTCCCATTGTCTGGTACTTTGGGCAAGTGTCCTCTACATTTCCTATAGCCTTGAATCGACGAAAGCCTTCTTAGTGAATTAGGCAGACAGAAACTCAAAGAAGCAAATCGAACGTATCCATGTGTCTTTGTGACCGTGTTCTTTCCCCACTGACACTCGAGAATCGTCTGTCTTGTGGTTAGATTTCCGCTCTTAGCAGATCGGCAAAGCGGTCGATCAAATATGTACCAGGCTTTTGAAAAATGTACTGGAGTTCAGCTGTTTAACTAGAATTGTTCAAGGATGTGTCCAAGCACGGCTACAGTCTAATGACTGAAAAAAAAGTAAATGATCCAATTTGCATACATCATAAACTGATTATCAAATTCATTTCCTATCCCTCAACAACACCATAAAAATCATAAACGTGAAACACTTTCAGAACATTTCACACTCAGTATTTGTTATATACGCAAACAAAATGTGCGTGCGCATTTAAATACGTACTTTTTGCTGTGTCATAAAGGAATTTTCTTGCATAAAGCAATTCATTATAAATACATTTTATTTAAGTAGGAAGAAAGCGAGATGCTACTAAATACAATTATTGATACTTAGAATCAGCCTTGGATACATATATATTATATATATATTATATATAATATATATATATATATATATATATATATATATATATATATATATATACATATACATATATATACATACACACAGACACACACACACACACCACACACACACACACACACACACATATATATATAATATATATATATATATATATATATATATTTAAAAGAAAAGTGTTTATAATTATGACTAAATTACAATTATAACGGAAAGAGTTTCTTGTTTAATGGTGGTCTATAGTGGTTTTTACTGCTATTTCTAAACATGTAAGGGTTTCTGTAACGCTCTGCATTGTAATTGTGATTTATTCATAATTATAAACAATCTTTTTGTACGTAATTTATGAATACATATTTAGCCCTTAATATATTCATAAATCATGAATTGTTTATGATATATCCTTCGTAATCTATTATTACAATCCTTTTTAATTCTGTGTGTGTATATATATATTACCAGCTCAACGTAAATATATTTAAACCACGTGATGAATGACTGCGACTCAAAAATTTGAAGATGTTAGCAGATATTTAAACCACCTGATGAATGACTGCGACTCAAAAATTTGAAGATGTTAGCAGGCATGAAACGATCGTAGTGTGATATTAATTATATTTTTTTAATAATTTTGTTATATATTTAAATAATATAAATTAAATAATCTTATGTATTGGATTAAGTTTTTCATTGTTTGATTTGCCTAATAGTGGTTTTGTCTCTAATTTAATATAATATATATATATATATATATATATATATACATATATATACATTTATGAATGTGGGTAGTAGGTATGTATGTAAATATGTATGTATATCTCTCTATATGAATATATATATATATATGTATATATGAATATATATATATATATATATATTATATATATATAATATATATATATATATATATATATTATATATATATATATATATATATATATATATATAATATATATATATATATATACGAAAGAAGTTTGAAAATGCAGATTTAAAAGATGTTTATCTATTTTACCGGTTTCACTCTTTGGAAAAATATTGTCAAAATTAACATGTAGAAGTTTGGTTGCGTTAATTATTGGTTGTTACAAATTGCTACATTACATATATACAGTCTTTGGTAACAAGGACATGTTAAGGACATACAAAAGTTTAACAAGTTCCTTAAAATATTGGGCACAAAAGATTACTACATAAATAATCATATCTTTTGTGCCCAATATTTTAAGGAACTTGTTAAACTTTTTTATGTCCTTAATATGTCCTTGTTACCAACGACTGTATATATGTAATGTAGCAATTTGTAACAACCAATAATTAACGTAAACATACGTCTACATGTTACTTTTGACAATCTTTTTCCAAAGAGTGAAACCGGCAAAGTAAATAAACATCTATATATAATTATATTATATTGGAGGATATAAGTTTCTCTTTAGGGAAACTACTCTTATCGATGATATATTGAGAGAATTTTCGCAATATATAGTGACAAACACTCTAATTTATAGTTATATTTATATGCAATTAAATAATATCCCTCTATTTTATTTCCATTTCGTTATTTTCCCCCCTAGATAAAATATATTCCCCTCTATATTTGTATTTTCTTACCCTTCACCTTTTCTTTAATTTATTCTATATACTTAACGTCTTCACAACATCTTATCCTAATTACATAATGTCCTTCACTACTACTAAAGGACTATACCCTTTTTAATTGATTACATAATCACCCCCAATACCTATAACCGTCTAATTTTCGAATCCTTCATAGTCTTTTAGCATGATTTTTCTTGCTAATGCCTCCCCTGTTACCCATCTTTATCATTAACTTAATGTTTACATTACATGGGTATATCAATATGCAGCCCTCATCCATCTTATTCTGTATGCTTTCCCAACCAATTCGAATTCCTTTGAAAATATATATAAGCAGTAGCTTTTTGCAGTAAACAGCCCTAATGATATTTGTTTAACCTTTTTTTTCAATCTGAAACTCTTAACATGGTCTGAATCCTGCGGATCTGAAATTCTGTTTATCGAATTATCAGATTGAAACATGTGTAGGCACTTTTTACGCTTTTATTCCATCAATTTATATTCCTTCTAATTTTAACTGTAATAAATGATTTACTATGTTTTTATCGTCATACAAATAAAATTAGTATCCACTATATATTTTGCTCCATTTTCTTATATAAATATAACTATATATGTGTGTATGCTTATACATATTCATGTATGTGTATACACACACACACACGCATATATATATATATATATATATATATATATTATATATATATATATATCAACAATTGAGGGTAAAAGTAATTAATTAATCAATTTCACCAAGTGTTCAGTATGTAAAAGGACCATTTAAGGCGAATTCAAAATATTACATTATATAATTAGGGCTTAGTAAAATAAAATAAATTACTTTGCCACATACTGAACTTAGTAGAAATAGCAGCCAAAAACATTTTTTCTTAGCATTTCTACTACTTAAAGAAAATTTCTCTCAGATAATGTTTACTCCAGACAGCTCACGAAGGTTTGGGGGTAAATACAGAAAAATATCACAAGTACATAGATCGTTTGAGTACGTCAACGTTTCAAGATTAGCCAAATAAAATCAGCATTTCTTTCGTCAGCTCAAAATTTCTTAATTTGGATTTGGAAACACTAAAAGAAGGAACTTTACCTATCAGCGAACTTGTCGCTTCAGATGTCGGTTCATCTGAAGCGACAAGTTCGCTGATAGGTAAAGTTCCTTCTCTTTAGTGTTTCCAAATCCAAATTAAGAAATTTTGAGCTGACGAAAGAAATGCTGATTTTATTTGGCTAATCTTGAAACGTTGACGTACTCAAACGATCTATGTACTTGTGATATTTTTCTGTATTTACCCCCAAACCTTCGTGAGCTGTCTGGAGTAAACATTATCTGAGAGAAATTTTCTTTAAGTAGTAGAAATGCAAAGAAAAATTTTTGGGGGCTGCTATTTCTACTAAGTTCAGTATGTGGCAAAGTAATTTATTTTATTTTACTAAGCCCTAATTATATAATATAATATATATATATATATATATATATATATATATATATATTATATATATGAACCTCATCAGAATTAAAATTTCTTTTCTAAATGTATACGTTGCACAGTGTGGGTAATCTGTCGAACTGATCTAGTAACACTTAGACAGCTTTTATATTATTTCGGAGAATCTGAAGCAAGATTTGGAGAATAAGCTTTACTTTTTCTGATCGATATAAATATTTGTGGCTTCGAAAGAAATCTATGCCAAATCAATGATAGGTAAGATTGAGTTTTAGAGATACAAAGTAGTAAGTATAGAAACATAAGTCAATACACTGAATGTAGTCGCTGCTTTCTTAGTTCTCTGTCCAGAAATGTGCCGTTATAACGAAGGAACATTGCACCGTTTTAGTCTTAGATCTGTGGTCATATTTTACATTCACTTACGTGTAATGTTAATACCTGTCGGAGAAAGGATTCTTGTTATAAATGACTATCTACACTTTGTGTGTACGTATTAAATACTTAGTGGTTATTTTTGCAACAGAGACGGATGTGCTTACGGAACTTTGTAAAACATAAATAAAAGACATAGAAGAAGTGCATCAATTGGAACGAGCTTTTATTATGATACCCCGCAAAAGCATTTGTACTGTATACACAACAAAATTTACAGCAATATGAAAGTCGCGCCCGCAAAGGAATACACGCATAAATACTCGCACGCACACCCTAATGGAAACTCAAATACACAGTCTCTCGGAAGCAACCATCTAAAACAAGTACACACGGCTGTTTGATAGAACTCTAACATTTAAGAAAACGTGATGCTATTTCCCACGTTTTACATTTAGGTCCAAAAATCGCAGTTTATCTTATGTTTCATAGCTTCTCTTAGTCAATTGGCTTCACAAAGTCAGACCATACTTCTGCCACATTTGACTACTTTAGTATTTGCTTTAACTCAACGCTTTGATGATGCAGAAGCTGTTTGATGTAGATAATTCCCATGTGAAAATCATGCTGGTTATGAGTAGGCAAGATATTTCTTCATAGAACTTGATCCGTGTTATTCTCTTTATTTGTTACCTGCTTTTGCTCTATGCAAAGTTAGGACGATAACAGGCTGCTAAACTTTAGCATCTGTTCTAAGCACGTTTTTTACTTACTAGTTTGAGTATATTACTCATTCTCCCTTTTGCGAAATCTACTTCGGCAAAGGTCACTTTGGAAAGAACTCTGACTAACTCAGAATCTTTGCAAAAGCCGGCGCTTTAGATATATATATATATATAGGGAGGATATTATTAAAACGCCATCACGAGTGGTAAGCGAATTATCAACCGTATAGGCAAATTAATAAAATACATGCTTACGATATTAGATATGTACATATATATCCAATGGTACTACATGTGTACCTATATCGCGAAAAATTAGAATTCAAAAAATACTTCTACAGCACCGAATAGTCACAAAACTATTACAGACATTATAGGAAATATATCAGTGAATAACAATAATAATGTTTTATATCTACTGGGTCAGAACAAGTAAATGCTGGTCAACCTGGTACCAGTTTCGAAATTCAATGGCATACCAGTATTTTTTGCCTTCTATTTTCTAACGATATAGTTACTCATGTAGTTACTCATTACTTGTATATATATATATATATACACACACACATACACACAGACACACACACAGACACACACACACACAACACACACACACACCACACACACACACACACACACACACACACACATATATATATATTATATATATATATATTATATATATATATATATATATTATAATATATATATATATATATATAAAGATACGAATTTAGATAAGATACGAAATAGTATCTTATCTAAATTAACTATTGCTTAAGCATCTGCACATACCGTCTCCGATGAAGGGATATGATAAATATCCTAGAAACAGTTGTAAGACATTCTGTATATAAATGTTCTAAAATCTACATATCTTGGGTTATTTTCAATCTCATTACAAAAAATATATATATATATACACACGCTGATATTTGACCGACGTTGAACCACTTATTCGCATAATCACTGAACCCGGAACTTAACTATGGTCTATCCATAGCATTTACTCAACATTACCTGATACCTTTGGGTCTCAATGACACCATTACCTCTCATAAACTATATACATATATATATATATATATATATATATATATATATATATATATTATATATATATATATATATATATATATATATATATATATATATATATATATATGTATATATATATATGCATAATTGTAAGTGAGAGAGTCGTGTTGCGAAAAATGATTATTGCTTAGTATTGTTTCTTTAAGGAATTGAAAATTTGAGTTTATGACACGATAAATTATACGATAAATGAGGTTTTTTATTAAAAATTCTGTTATCAATTATGGAGAACTTAAATTTGCATTCATTTGTGAAATATTGATTGTTCGTTTAAGACTATTTCGTTTTTTTTTTAAAGTTGTATGTACGAAACTCTTGAGAATTGCTTATACGACAGTAACGCTCTATGAAGCCGGAGAGAGATATCAGGAAATATTTAAGCAAAGCATAAGCTACGGGAGATGTACGAAAATATCTCGTTATGGTGTTTTTCATATTCGTTAATTGTGTAGAGAAAAAAACGAGATTAGTAGAAGTGGAATTATTTTGAATATAAATTTACGTTCAATCTAATGCAGAAAATGGAAATTGTGTTTCTTCTGCCAGTGAAAAGAATCCGTAACAGCTCTGATCGATTATGGCCGCCCATTTTTCATAGGCCATGTTCCAGTTTCTTGGATTATAATGAGAAGAATTATTCTAGAAAATTCTAATGTTGCGTATTATAATAGTACTTATCTGAGCGGGATGAAGAATAGCGTACGCCAAGTGCAAGGTGAAAACAAACACATTGATTTTCGTCCTGAGATTTTCCAAGATGCCATTTTGTAAGTCGGTTCGTTGCGAAAAAGATACTTACATTAAATGACCTCAATATTATATGTGTGTGTGTGTATATATATGTGTGTGTGTGTGGCGGGGTGCCTGTTTGTGTGTGTGAGTATTTATTTGAGGCGGCGATCTGACAATCGTAAAAGAGTCATATAGTTATGAGATCCGAATCATTGATATCACAAAATATTGAGCAAAACTTAGAGTAAAATTTAGTCAGTTCTCCCTTAATTCTAAGAAGAAATATTGATTCCAGTTGCCTAGTGGAATTTCGCCTACTCTTATGTTCTAAGCTCAAGTTCCGCTGAGATCGACTTTGCCTTTCATCCGTTCGGGTCCATGAATAAAGTAACAGCTAATCGCAGGAATCGATGTAATCAACTTATCCTCTTCTGAAAATTGCTTGCATTGGACCTAAATTTTGAAATGTTATTATTGACTAAAAGAGCAGTGCATGCCATCAAATTAACACTGGCGTAAATTATACGAAGCCCATCATGACCATCCGTCTGATGAGGATACACCAAGCACATGCATCACAACCACAAATGCGTGACATGGTGATATCATATCAAGCTAAACAGCGCATGCTCTTGAAGGTGAGGTTCAGTTAGAATTTTCTTCAGGTCGACGAGCCCATCCCGCTCAACAAGTTCCTGAATAAGGGCTGTTTGAGGATGATGAACAAAACAGCCGTGTTTCCAAAGTTGAATTATACACACCCCAAAATGATTCCTATCAACACATGGCTATGATGCCCGCCCCCTACTTCTGTTCGTGATCTGAGACGCACATATCTTCAGACATTAAGGGACATGCTCTAATTCTTATGGTCAGCCAACTAATAAGCAAATCGATGATATTCAGTGGAATATTTGTTGTAGACCATATTCTATACCATGATAAAAACAATGTACATGATAGCACATCCAATCAGTTCAGAAGAGAGGTCATGAGAGTCACTGCCTGGTACTGCATCAGGGCATATTTTGTTGTTGTTGTTGTTGTTAATATTATTATGATTATTATTATTATTATTATTATTATTATTATTATTATTATTATTATTATTATTATTATTATTATTATTATTATTATTATTATTATTATTCAGTAGTCTTATTTTTATCACGTACATTCACTGCGCCACTAAGCACAGCTCTGTGTACCTTGGGTATGTGCTGTGGTCTTGTGATTCTCTTATTTTTACTGTATTTAAAGTGTTTTACGTAGGATGTATGCGATGTCTTGTAGTGCTATCTTCTGTATTTTATATATACTTGTTAATCTTGATGTTTTCGTTATGCGCGTCTGAATATTTTTTTTATCATAGCTGTGATAGGAATTATTATTATTATTTTTATTATTATTATATTATTATTATTATTATTATTATTATTATTATTATTATTATTATTATTATTATTATTATTATCATCATCATCATCATCATTATTGTTATTGAGAGAGAGAGAGAGAGAGAGAGAGAGAGAGCAGTGAATGCCATCAAAGTGACACTAGGGTAAAATATACGAAGCCCAGTATGCCCATCATGACAACCCATCTAATAAGGGTTCCCTACGCACATGCATCACAACATTTTAAGATAAATAGCACATGACCTTGCAGGTGAGGCCCAGTTAGAATTTTCTTCTAGTCGAGTAACCCATCCCGCTCAAAATGTCCCTGAATAATGGCTGTTTAAGGACGTTGAATTATTCAAACCCCAAAGAATCCCTCTGAACACATGGCTATGATTCTCCCCCACTACTTCTCCTCGTGATCAGAGTTGCACATATGATCAGCCACTAAAATACATGCTCAACTGGTTATGGTCAACCAACTAACAAGCAAACCTGTAGTATTCAGCAGAATATTTGCAGTAGCGCATCGTTTATACAAAGACAAACAATGTACATGATAACACTTCCAATCAAGTAAGATCAGAAGACATGAAAGCCATTGCCTGGTAATGCATCAGGACATTTATTATTATTATTATTATTATTATTATTATTATTATTATTATATTATTATTATTATTATTATTATTATTATTATTATTATTCAGTAGTTTTATTTTTATAGCGTGCGTACACTTCACTACCGAGCGTAGCTCTATGGGCCTTGGGTATGTGCTGTGATTTGTTGTGATGCTCTGATGGTTATTGTATGGAAAGTGTTCTGCGTAGGATGTGTGCAGTGCCTAGTAGTGCAATTTTCTGTATGTTATTTGTTTTATCATGCCTAATGCACCTACTATGATAGGAATTGTTTCTGTGTTCAGATTCCACATTCTAGTTACCTCTATTTCCAGGTCTTTGTATTTTGAGAGTTTCTCCATTTCTTTTAGAGACACGTTGTCATCTGCCGGTATTGATACATCAATTAGAAAGCATTTTTTTCTTCATGATCTCTGACAACTATATCTGGTCTGTTGGCCTTAATTTCTCTATCTGTGTGTATCGGCATATCCCAGAGTATGGTTGCTTTCTCGTTTTCTGTGACCTTTTCTGGTGTGTGCCTATACCGTCATTTTTCTGTTGTTATTCCATAATGTTTGCATAGCTTCCAATGTATGTAGGGTCCAACTCTGTCATGTCTATGAATATATTCCTTCTTAGCCAGGATTGGGCAGCTAGAGATAATATGATTTATTGTTTCTTGTCCATTTCCACATATTCTGCAGTTACTTGTAATATTTCTTTTCATTACATGTTTTTGGTAATTTCTGGTGGGGAGGCTTTGGTCTTGTGCTGCAATTAAAAATCCCTCTGTTTCTGCTTTGAGACTTGAGCTTCTCAACCATTGCTGGGATTTTTCTTTGTCTATTTCTTTTGCGTTTAGTTTAGTCCAGTATTTACCATGAAGGGGCTTTTCTTGCCATCGTTTTATCATGGTTCGTTGCTGTTCTATTTTTAGTTTGGATTTCATTTGTTTTATAGCTTTTGTTGTTTCTTCATCTTCTTCTTCTTCTTCTTCTTCTTCATATTTATTAGGTGGTATGATCATATTTATTAGGTGGTATTAGGTTATTATTATTAATATTATTATTATTATTATTATTATTATTATTATTATTATTATTATTTTTATTAGTAATATTATTATCCTTATCATCAACATCATCATCATTATCATCATCATCATCATCATCATCATCATCATCATCATCATCATCATCATCATCATCATCATCGTCGTTATTTTCATTAGCATTTTCTTTCAATTCTGTTTCTATTTTTCGCCGAGTGTCATCCTGTCATCTAGAGCAGAGAAGCTCTAGATGACAAGACGTATATATTGGTTGGCCAGAATATGCTTTTACTGTCAGAACGTTTTGACGAACATTATCCTGGTGATTTTGTTAGTCAAGCTTTGATGTTGTGCCACGAATATGCAAAATTCAGTCTCTGCTTTCAGTCTTGAGATTTTCAGCAACTGATTGGTTGTTGCTTGGCCTATATCAGTATTTCGGCTATTATTATTATTATTATTATTATTATTATTATTATTATTATTATTATTATTATTATTATTATTATTATTATTATTATCATTATTACTATTATTATTATTATTATTCTATGTTTGACTTTTGCTTTATATTTGTACAAGTTGGCTCCAAGTCTCACCCAGAGACCTCAAGAGACAACAGGGTTGGAAGTTCACGTTGTTGTTATGCCTAGTGTGCCATATATTTGGGGGGTGGGGATGTTGTACTAATGAATGTCTAAAAGAAAAAAAAAAAGTTTTTTTTTTTTTTTTTTTTTTAAACCGAAAATTATGGTTGTTTTAAACCTTGAGGTTACATAGAGAGTATTTTGCGTAGGATATGAGCAGTTCCCATGAGCACTATCTTTTGAACTTCTGCCATTTTGAGGTTTCCTGGTATCTGAGTTAGGTAGCTATCAGCCCCTTTTGCTATCATTCTCAGGGCACCTATGACAACAGGTATTGTTTTAGTCTTCAGCTTCCACATTTTGCTGATTTCTATTTCAAGATCTTTATATTTGCTCAGTTTTTGGTAGGTCCTGACAGATACGTTTATATCGATTGGGACAGTCATATCAATGAGGAGGCATGTTCTTTGTTTGAAGTCTTTCAATATGATGTCTGGCCTATTTGCATCTATCTTCCTGTCAGTTTGAATGGTGAAGTTCCAGAGGAGTGAGATGTGGTCATTTTCAAGCACTGGGGGTGGTTTCTGTTCCCACCAGTTTTTTTCCTGGGGCAAATCCAGGTTTTTACAGATTACCCAGTGAATATATTGTGCAGCTCTATCGTGCCTGTTGAGATACTCTGTAGGCGCTAGAAGACTGCACTTGGAGACCACATGGTCAATGGTTTCATTTTGTTGCTTGCATACACGACACGTTGGACTGCTTCTGATCTTTAATATGTTGGCCTGATAGTTTCTTGTTGGTAGGCATTGATCTTGAGCTGCTATGATAAACCCCTCTGTTTCAGATTTTAAGCCAGAGGCCATTAGCCATTGATGGGTCAGGGCTTTGTCGATATCTGCATTATTCGCTCTCTTTGGGTATTTGCCGTAGAGAGGTTTTTCTTGCCATTTATTATTCAGAATATCTAAGGCCACAGTTTTGGCACGGGTTTTCATGCGCCTAGCTTTTTCTGTGCTTGTTTCTTGTATATCTATCTCTAATTCCGAAATTGGTTGTATTCGGAATTCACTTACATATTCCTTTGCCTGTTTTGTGACTGAGTATGATGCTTTCTTGTTTTCATGTTTTGAGACAAATTTTAACATCCAGTCCTCAGAGTTTTTCAGGTAGGTGTCTAGGCCAATTGTAGCAATGTTCATTGTTATTGCCAGTTGCAAAAGACCACGGCCTCCCTCTTTTCTTGGCAGATAGAGTCGTTCTGTATCTGCCTTAGGGTGGTGCATTCTATGCATTGTCAACAGTTTCCTTATTTTTCTGTCGAGCTGACATATTTCAGTAATTGACCAGTTAACAATATTGAAACTGTAAGTCACGACTGGTATAGCTAATGCATTGATTGCTTCGATCCTGTTTCTTGCATTCAGCTCTGTCTTGAGTATTGCTCTCACTCTTCGATAGCATTCTCTCCTGATCCTTTCCTTCATCTCTGAATGCCTTATTCCGTTCCCTTCAATTACCCCTAGGTACTTGTAGCTCTCCGCTGGGTCTAGTTCTTTTATGACATTCTGTTGGTCAAGGTTAACGTTAGATGTTTCTGTCATTTTTCCTTTGATAAAGGTAGCCTTTGCACATTTATCGAGGCCGAACTGCATTCTGATGTCGTCACTGAATTGTTTGACTATCGCTAGTAAGCCCTTGAGTTGTTGATCATTTTTTGCAAAAAGCTTTAAATCATCCATGTAAACGAGATGATTTATATTTTTATCAAACATTTTATACCCGTACTGCGCGTCATTGAGCAGCTTTGAGAGAGGTATTAAGGATAAAAAAAAGAGGAGTGGTGACAGTGAGTCACCCTGGAAAATGCCACACGAAATTTTTACATCACCAGCTTTTAGGGATTCACTGTCACTGTTCAGAGTTAGTGTGGTTCTCCATCATCTCATACTTACAGTCAAGAAGTTTCGCAGAGTTGGTGCTATCTTATACATTTCAAGGCATTTCCTAATCCAGCTATGTGGTAGGCTATCAAAAGCCTTTTTATAGTCTATCCAGGCTATTGATAAGTTTTTGTGTCGTTTGTGACAATCTTCTAAGATCATCTTATTGATGAGTAGTTGGTCTTTACAGCCGTAGGATCCACGTTTACATCCTTTCTGTTCATTAGGGAATATGCTGCTGTCTGTTAAAAAACTATAGGTATATTCCGTCAGGACAGATGTTAGAGTTTTGTACATAGTTGTTAAGCAGGTTATGGGTCTATAGTTTTTTGGTTCATTTGTTTCTTCACTTTTTGGAAGCAGGAATGTTAACCCATTAACTAGCCAAGGAGGCATCCTACTAGGGTGTTGCAGAACATCATTGTACAGTTCTGTTAGCAGTGCATGGCTCTCTGGGAAGGCATTCAGCCAGAAGTTAGGAATTTTATCCTTTCCTGGAGACTTCCATTTGCTTGACCTCCTGAGAGCAGATCTTATATCTTCTACCTTGACACCCTCCCACTTTTGCTCTTCTAAGGGGTCCAGTTCTGTAGATATTCTGTCAATCCAGGGGGCCTTTTCGTTGTGTGTTTTTTCTTCTGCCCAGATTTTATTCCAAAATCTCTGCACTTCTTCTTTTGATGGTACAGACCCTGCAGTAAACGCTGTTATTCCTATCTTCCTGTAAAAATTCTTGGTGTTATTTTTGAACATGTTGTTGTCCTTGAAAAATCTAACACGCTTTTCATACCTCGCTATGCGGGTAGCTTTGGCAGATACCTTTTGTTTGATGGTTTCTATGGTGGCATCAATATCAAGTATAGTTTTCATATTGTATTTTTTCAGTAATTTTTGGGTTTTTGTAGGTTTGGTAGTCTTGTGAGCCTTAAGGTTTTTCAAATATTCAATGTCAGATCTAAATACTTTAATTTGTTGTTGCAGACGCTCTTGCCAAGAAGGCTTTTTGTGGGACTGTTGCCGTTTTCTAATCTTTACACCACATAGGATCGTTGAGATTTTCGCGGATGCATAGTATAGGTGGTTGAGGTTTGTGATATCAACATCATTAACTGAATTATATCCTTAAGTGCAAGCCGGATTTTACCAATTATTTTCATGTTTTGGTTAGAGTTGCGGATTTTAGGAAGTGTATCACGCTCATCCATGCTGGTTTCTTTAATTTTCAGCCATTCAATCATGATTTGATTTTTTAGCTCATGTAGTTCTGTTGGGTCAATATTTGTGTGACTTTCTTTATCTATTTGATGCTCATCTGTCTTAGTGTTTATGATTGGTTCAGGGCGTATTTCACTTTGCCTATCACTTATAATAACTCTTTCAATCCTCTCTTCGTTTTTATCCGCCCTGGGCTGCTCTATAATCATTTCCTCTGTATTATCTTCTCTAACTGCAGCTTCGTTCATTTTATCCGATATTGCTTGTCTAACCTGATCAATCTCTACTTCAGTCAGTAATTTCTTTTTTATAATGTTTCTTCTAACATTGGCAAGCTTGTTACTGTCTATGTAGGGTCTTACTTCAGGGTGTTTCTGTCTCCAGTTTAAGTATGCTTGTACAGTGCTAGACTTATCTGTGGGGAAATATATGGCATGGTAGAAGGCCTCGAGAACTTCTTTATTATCTTCCCTAGACCATTTTCCTTCTTTTTCTTTTGATTATTTGGTGATGAGCATGGATGGCCATCTGTTGCAATATTCCGGTTGTGGGGTTCGTCCAGCTCCTGTGTGTTGGGAAGATTTGATCCAGTAACTGATTTTTCAATCAGGATTTGGTTCAATTTTCGGGTACGTGGTCTTTTGTAATCCGCGCAATGACCAATGCGGTTTATTGTTTGATTTGTTGACCTTGAAGCATGACGAGCATCCATTCTTATATTAGATGGATCTGTCAGTTTAGGGTTCACTACATGTAAGCATTGCTCATAGCGCCGCTTCTTAAGACTAGCAGATCTATATTCGTCTGTATTTTTTTTGTTGATAGTTTTATCTCCGGACATTTTTTTTTCCTCCTTTCCTCCTCTTCCTTTCTTCAAGGCTTACTGTGTCTGTATTAGTTCGAAATAATGAGAATAAAATACGGAGAAGGAAACGAAAAGAAAGGGAAAAAGACGGGATCTGTCAGTTATTATTGTTATTACTATCATCTTCCCCACCATCACCATCATCAGCAACATCACCATCACCATCATCATCTTCAATGTGTAGCCACAGCCACCATCAACACTCCATTGTGTTGGAGAATGGGTGGTTAAAGAATTCATGTTCTTTGGGTCTATAAATAACCACGGTAGATGGTGGAGACAAAGGACGTTAATGGTCAGTAAAAGGTCAAACCTGTTTACGTTTATTTATTTATTTATTTATTTTTTTTTCCCGTTCTCTTTTCTTCTTCACCACATGCATATGTATATGTATATATATGTATATTCACTCACACATATTATCTGATATTTTCGTCGAAGATTTTTTTTTTCTTTTTTTTAAATAACTTTCTGAGTTCAATGTTATGTATATATTTTTAAATTTCTGAATTCAGTTGTATGTATATAGTAGTAGGTGCTTAATTCCATAACTTTTTATCGTGCATTTAATTGTGTTGTTACAATAAAAGGTATATTATTATTATTATTATTATTATTATTATTATTACTATTATTATTATTATTATTATTATTATTATTATTATTATTATTATTATTTAATAGTATTATTATTTTTATTATTATTATTTATTATTATTATTATTATTATTATTATTATTATTATTATTATTATTATTATTATTATTATTATTTTCAACATCATCATCATTATTATTATTATTATTATTATTATTATTATTATCATTATTATTATTATTATTATTATTAATTTGTTATTATTATTATTACTTTTCACATACGCTCAACAAATTAGAATGTTGGACAAGAAAAAAATTCTTAACGTTGGGCTACTATAAGTAACTTCAGATACCAAGGACCATCCTATCGGGCTACAATAAGTAATATTAGATGACAAGAACTCTCCTAAATATCCTAGCTATCCCTAATCATCCAACGAGGAATAGAATGCCGCAGCTCATAGTAGAGAACAGAAAGGCCATTTTGCCCACTCAAGATCAGCAATAATTTATGGTAAAGCTGAATCCACCTGTGATACAGGCATAAACCGCCTAAAAGAAGACATAAATTTTGTTTCCATTTTAGTTGGAGAATTGTTGTCTGTCAACGAAAATGTCAGTATCCATAAGGTCGCTCGACTAGGAAGATTCCAAGCGAACTCAACCTCAGACACTAGACCACGCCCAATAGGAGTAATCTTTTCTTCCGATCAGGAGGCTTCAACCTTTCTGAACAGAGCTCAGATGCATGCATGGGAGGACCCCAATATGGGTTTTCGCGAGGAATACTCACTGAGAGAGAGAATTCGCCGGAGAAACATAATATCCGAACTGAAGATGAGAAAACAGATGGGAAAGAAGAGTTTACGCATCCAAGATGGACAAATAATCAAGTCCTACCTCTGGTCGCATGCTGTAGTGCTGACAGGGAGAGTGAATTTAGGGCGAATCGAAGTAAAGTAGATACCCCCGTCAACGATGCTATCTCTGATACCCCTTATTCTGCTTGTTTCCCAACTCCCGCCCCTCAAACTTCACAGCTCAGCATCATCTATACCAACCCGTGCTCCTTATTTCCAAAGTTCAGCGAACTATTTACACTGGCAATGCGTGATTCCCCTGATGTGATAGCTATCATCGAGAGCTGCTGACTCCAGCAGTAAAGAACTCAGAAATCCACCTACAGGGCTACGCCCTCTTCAGATGTGACAGAGAAAAAAGGCGAGGACGAGGTGTTGCTGTCTATGTTAAATCTGATCTCAAACCGTCCAGCGGTATTCTACCCACAAATGCTCAACCTACAACAAAATTTGATGCCGTCTATTGCAAGCTGAGCCTATCCGGGTTTTGCCTACCCGTGTTAGCTGTCTACATGCCGCCTCTTGTCGACCCAAGGACGATGCTCATTTACTCGAAGCGATAAGATTCGTTTCAGCTTCTCATGACTGTTTGATATTAGGATACTTCAACGCTCCCACGATCGATTGGCCCGCATCAATTTGTACGTCATCTTCCCGGTTCGGCCAGGCCCTTCTTGACGTGGCTGAAGATTGTTTTCTATGGCAACATGTTGAATATCCGTCAAAGCATCGGTCTGGGCAGCAGCCATCTATGTTGGATCTGGTATTCTCCCGCTATCCCAGATCAGTGCGCCCCTCTTGCCAAGAGTGATCATGCGGTCCTGAAGTTCGTCATGCACACAACTTTTTCTACGCTTACGACTACTTCGCTGTCACGTAGAGTCTTCTCTGCAATTAATCTTGAAATTCTAACCGAGGCTTCCGCGCTTCTGGACTGGCGATCCCTGATGACGTTGTCCTCAGTTGACGAACTATGGTCATCCTTCAAAGCATATGTAATCTGTTTGACTGACCAGGCAGTTCCCGTTGGGCTTCCCAAGAAGAAGAAATACAAGCCCTGGGTGACGAAGAAGGTTAAACGAGAACTTCGACTCAGAGATATTGCTTGGGCTGAATTCAAAAATCTGGATTCGACTGCAGCTTTTGAGGTGTACAAAACTCAACGAGACCGGGCCGTGAAAATTGAAAAGGAAGAATGCTTCAGATATGAATACAAAATCGCGGCGAACGCCAGTAGCAATCCAAAAACCTTCTTTGCCAACGGAATTCCCGCTTGAACAACCAAATTGCAACGTTGGTAGACTCAACAGGCGTATCGATTGAGAACCCTTATCAACAGAGTCAATTATTTGCCGAGACATTTTCAACTATTTTCAAACAAGATGATGGTCGTGAACCCCCTCCATTTGATATATCGGTACCTCCATTTCTTCGATCGGTCATCACGCGGGACGAAGTCGAACGCGTTATTCAAGACCTCGATGTCAACAAGGGTCACTGCCCTGACGGCATACACCCACGGGTTATCAAAGCGTTGGCTCCGGTCATCTGCGAGCCCTTAACACGTCTATTCAATATGTCATTGGCGACGGGTGTTATACCTGCGGACTGGAGAACAGCGATAATCTGCCCAATTTTCATGAAAGGGAGCCGCGAAGACCCGCTTAACTACCGACCGGTTTCCCTTACATCAATAATCAGCAAGATGTTCGAAACCAACCTTAAGAAAAGTATGATGCTCCACCTCCAAAACACAGCCTCTATCTCTGATTCCCAACACGGCTTCGTACCGAAGAGATCATGCTTGACCAACTTACTGGTAAGGAAAGAATTGGTGACGCGCATCCTCGATGATAGTAATGCTGTTTACATCGTTTTATTGGACTTTGCCAAAGCCTTCTGACTCAGTAAACCATCGCCTATTACTTGTCAAGCTTCAAGCATATAGTTTCCATCCGGATATTGTAAGTTGGGTTGGTGCCTTCCTCTCAGATCTCTCCTTCCAAGTCCAAGTTAATGGTTCGCGGTCCGACGTCTCCAGTGCGAGCAGTGGCGTGCCTCAAGGTTCAGTGCTTGGGTCCTCATTGTTCTTAGTCTTCATAAATGATTTGCCCGACGACCTCACGCAACACACCCTTCTATTTGCCGACGATGTCAAACTGGTCGCTCCTCGCGGTGATATAGAGGATCTTCGTCGATGCCTCCACCAAATTTGGAGATGGTCTAACGAATGGGACCTGTGTCTGAACGTGTCAATGTGCTGTCATCTGTTTGTTGGCTCCCCTCCTGCAACTCATCTTGATTTCGAGCCCGGTCGTCTGCTGCTGGAGAGGACCGATCAGGTAAAGGACCTGGGTATCTTGGTGGATTCTTCCTTTTCGCCTTTGGGCCAGTGCGTCCATGCTGCCAACAAAGCACGCGGAATTCTGTTCTTGATTCGACGGTCATTCGGGATGCTCACAGCAGCCATATTCCTACCGCTCTATGTCACGTTGGTGAGACCCATATTGGAGTACGGGATTCAAGCCTCTTCTCCTTATCTCCTTAAAGACAGGAACAGTTCCCGTTTTAAGATGCCATGTCTGGCTCCACCACGCATCAATTTGTTTCTGCCTGTTCTTTTTTGCAGCCTGTTTCATTCGTTTTGCTTTCTTCATGGCAGTGGTTTCTAATTCAGAGTTAATGTCAAGTTCCCTTGCGAGCTTTCAAGCTTCGTTGACAATTGATTGTGATGGTTTGCTGCATTCGTGTTTGCATCCAGTCCTCATTACTAGATAAGTACTTGTCCATTGCTATTGTCGAGGTCTTATAGCACAGTTCTAACTGCATCATTCCCCTTCCCCTATTACTTCTAGGAAGGTACACATGATGAACGTCTGCTTTTGAGTGGCGCATGGTTTTAGGTGATAGTAGTCTTCTTGTCGTGCTATCCAGGCTTGGGAATTTTGTTAAGGATGTTAAAACTGTATCAGACTACTGGATGTGCCAGTACACTAATGACTTCGATGCGGTATTTGGAGTTGAATTCAGGTTTTAGTATGAGTTGTATTTTTTCTGTAATACTCCTTTCGTATTGTTTCTTTCATAGTAGCATGTTGTGTACTATTTCCTTCGTTTATCCCCAGGAATGTGGAGCTTTCTTGTGAGGGTTGTTTACCATCTCCGTTTATCCACAGGTATTTGCAGCTTTCTTGTGGAGAGTTGTGTACCATCTCTTTCGCTTATCCCCAGGTACTTATACCTTTCCTGTGAGTTAGTGTTATTATTATTATTATTATTAATGTTATTATTGTTATTGTTGTTATTATTATTATTATTATTATTATTATTATTATTATTATTATTATTATTATTGTTATTTCATTCGTTCTGGTCGATACATTAAGTACCAGTGAAACACTGGCGTCGATTTAATCGCCTCTTTCCCGTCTCCTGCGCAGGTGGCAAAATTGCTGCTGCTGCTACTACTACTACTACTACTACTACTACTACTACTACTACTACTACTACTACTATACTACCATCACCACCACCACTAATACTATAACTGTAGCTGTAAGATCCTTCACCTACCGAACAACATATTTAGCGGTAGCTCTTCTATCTTGAAGTTCGGAGTTAAAGTTCCGATGCGACAACTTAGCCTATCATCTTTTGTAGTCAATAAAACAAATACTATTTGAGTATTGCTGGTGATGCAATCGAGTTACCCCACCGCAGAATTGTTGGCTTTGTACGAAAATTTGAAACCATTATTTTGCTTTTGGGGATTAGCGATCAAACATAATGATTCTTGCATGAGACAAAATGCTTATCGGCATTTAATCCGACTTTGCATTCCAAGTTGAAATTGTTCTGAAATTGATTTTGCCACTGATTCTTTCGAGGTCCGTTGCATAACATCCGGCCAAGTACTGTGGTCGATGTAATCGATTAGAACCCACCCCGAAAATTTCAGGTGTTGTGCCCTCAACAGAGAGGATCTTTACTGCTATTATTTCTATGATATATATCTTTATCATACTCGTCATCGCTTTCATCATTCCCACGGCCATCATCATCAATGACGTCGTAATAATCTTTGCGGTCGTCATCAATGTTATCAGTATCTTCACATATTATCTATCTATCTGTTTGTCTGTCTGCATTTGTGTGTGTGTATGCATATATATATATATATGTATATTTATATATACATACATACATACACACACACGCACACACACACACACCCATATATATATATACATACATACATACATACATACATACATATACATACATACATACATACATACATATATATATATGTAAATGTATGTATAAACAATAAATTAGAGAGATACACTTGACAATCTAATAATTTATCTATATTATAATATAACATAATATACTATGAATATTATATAATATAATATAACATTTTTTAAATATTGAATAACCAAGAGAGTCAACAATATGTTTCGATTTATATACATTATTGGATTTATAAACAATTCAATTCACATATATATGTCTCATCAGAGTTATGTTTAAAAGATAGACAAAATTCCGTATATTAAGCGAAATTTGATATATGTTATATTATAATACAGATAAATTATTGAATCGTCAACTGTATCTCTCTATATCTCCCTGCATTAACTGGCAGGGAGTGCGATCTTTTTTTACGAATGTCTTGTGTTTGGCTGGGATCGTAACTGTAATAAACATTTCTTTGAAATCAACGAAACTTAAAAAAAGATTCTCAGACGACCTCCTAGTTTTTCCAAAAAATCACTTACGCGCCTCAAAATTTTGGTGAAGGTCATACAACGAGGATGTTCAATATTTTCCAACGTGAACGACATTAAACATGTTAATGAGTATTTTTGCGCGCATCCTGACAAAATATTTTGGTTGGTGTGAAGTTGTACAGGATTTTATTTTGATTGTTGTACAGAATTTTAACTAAAACTCTGTGTAGATTCTCCCTTGTCTGTTTATTTCTAACCTTATGTTTACATACTTTTCGAAAGGTAACATCTTGTATATTCATCATGAATTTTTGCCTGAAGTTATTTTGTCCTTATGCAAATACATATTTTTACAGCGCCATATTCATATAACTGCTATAAAACACACCTCCGAATCAGAATTTTATATAAATTTCTTTCGTTCATCCACGCATAGGTAATCTCAGATATTAAATTTTCATGCAATTTCATGAATGAGTGATATCGGCATCATTCATAGAAGGGGCTGGAATATAGAAATAACGCTGTATAAAACCTTCACAGGACTTAATATCTGCTGCAGATTTAATCGCAGTTTCCTGTGCCGTTTCTTTCCTGTTACCATATTTCTTTCATATGTTGTAAATAATTTTTATACAGAAAGTGCTTGATCAAGATAAGTCTTCCTTTTCGCTTCACATTTTACTCTGAACTATGCATTGCATTTAATACATATTTAAACTTGTGTTCTTTCTCTTCGAACCGATCCTAATGCTTACAATACCACAAACCGTGTGCTTCAAAGAGAGCAGTGAATTTTGCTTCTCTGAGGCATCTTGAAATTTCTTCAATATTTTCCACAATATTTACACTCAATGTAGCTGTATCTAATTTATCTGACACTTTAAGGCTTCTGCTTTCCGCTTTGCGTGACTTTAATTTCTTACATCTTGAAGATTCGATCGTTTAAATGTTAATGTTTTCACCACATGCAAGAAGATACTTTGCTGAGCAACAAAAGTGAACCTACCACCAACAGGTGATATAAAATGAATAAGTGACATGAACAGATTTATACTCGGTTCAAAGTAATTATGTATCTAATTAAATGCCAGAATTGATTACGTGTGAAACCAAATTCGTTTGAGTATGTTCCCTAAATGTAAGAGCAGATCTGGAAATATGCAGTAAAGATTCGTTAGAAAAGTGTATCGGCAATGCCCATTTCTTTGAATTTTGCCAACACAATATTTCGACGCAGCCTAAAAGTATCAGCATCGTTTCTTCTCCTTACATTAAAGTTCAACTCTCAGTAAGACGCTTATAATTTGAGCTATTTTCGAGATCACAGAAAGTGAGACATTTTTGAAAGCGTAATTTTTTAAACTTCATTACATGACTTTCACGGAACTTAGCAGTTTATAAAATATCCAGATGTATATTTAATGAAATAGTGCTGTCTCATTGGATTTTATTTTATAACTGTAGGTTTATTGCAATTTCTGACCAAATGTAAGTTACATCGTTCGAATAAAACGGCGTTGTAGTCCAAATATATGAGCAAGATATAAAGGAATTTACTATGATGTATAGGCTCAGAAACATTTATATTCATTAACTAGACAAAAACAGCAACGCGGATCTCCGGTTAAAGAAAGATTGACTACCAACTAAATAGATAATAAAGGATATGATGAGAATTGATAAGTTATACATTATCTTAATCAGTCACAGTTATAGAGTTTTAAAATGATTACCATTCCCACAAAAAGGAGATGTAATCACCTACGATTAACGAAAAAGAGATTTTGTATAGACGGATGATAAGAAGTATTTTGCATCTGGGGCACAAAACAGAAAGACGCAGAGAATAGGTAACAATGATTACGTATCAGTATGGACAATGAATTAAAATGAAAAATTGTACTTCTGCGTGTATGGACTCGCACATGTACAAACATAGTTACATACATATCTCTATCTATCCAGCTGTCTCATCCTCTCCTTCTCTCTCTATCACTCGTAATATTAATAGACACACATACACCCGCCGCCACACATACACGTACGTATGTGTGTGTGCATATCTATATCTATCTATCTATCTATCTATCTATCTATCTATCTATCTATCTATCTATCTATATATATATATATATATATATATATATATATATATATATATATATATATATATATATAATGAGAGAATTAAATTTCCTGTGAATCCCCACATCTACGTGTCAGTATTGGTGCATAATGAAGCTTGCATCAGACCAGACCATTCAGACGTGAAATATTTTAATTAATAACATTACTAAAGAACTGTCAGAAAAAGTAATCTATTGCCAAAACACTTCAAATTCGTAATATGCTTTGATTGTTGTTTGCCGTAGATGCTATTGGCTTCAAATTATGATTAACCTGTTGTTGTTATTGTTGCTGTTGTTGTAACTGCTTTTCTTCTTTTCGTTCCTTTGCTACTTCAACTATATTTATTATGATTTTATTTTTCTTTAAAAATGAAGAAGAAAAATTATCCTATTTTTTTCATAATTTTCTACTTAAAATCCTCAAAATCTTGTATTTTCAATAAAAGGAATTTTTGAAACCTTTTTATTTTATTTTCGATTTAATTAAATCATTTGAAATTTCAATATGATTGAAGGATTTCATATGCTTTAATATATTCTTTCCTATTTGTAATAATATTCAAAAATTATAAATAGAATGAATTAGGCATAATGTGGGTATCAAATAGAAATTAGCTGAGAATGAGGGGTGTACATATGCTGATTAGAAGAGGGTTATGCGTGGAGACGGGGAAAGTGTATTATGGGGGGGAGACATATTGTGAGAAGGGGAAGGCAGAGCATAGATGTGATAGTACGGAGAAGCGGAGGAATATATTGTTGGGATAATTTTGGTGTATTGAAATCAGTCACAATTCAATTGGCGCTTCCGAAAGTCAATATCCATTAGAAAGCTTCTCATAATTTCTTTGCAATTTTCCATTCAAATTAAATTAATTTCTCATTCGGAAAAGCTGTCTGTGATGACGTGAAAGATGCTGTAGCTGCTGCCACTGCTGCTGCTGCTTATGATGATAACGGCGACGATGATGATGATGATGATGATGATGATAATGATGATAACGCCGACGATGATGATGATGATGATGATGATGATGATGAAGGCGGTGGTGGCAGAATTGGTGTTGCTGCTGCTGCATTTGGCGGCAGCGGTGGAGGTAGTACCTGTAGTGGCAAAGACGTGATTAAGACGATGGTGATGATGATCACTGTGACGACAATAATGAAGACGATGACAAATATAAACAATGATAACGAAGAAGTAAAACGACATCGCCGAAAATGAGAATGATAAAAATGATAACAAGATTGTTGACAATGGTTATTTCATTTGCACTGAAAACATGATATTTACGTCCAGAATACGGTGAGAACTACTTCTGATGAAACGGTGACAACGAGGAGGATGAGGTGGAAGAGGAAAATAAGGATATTGCTTCTCTTGGAGATCATAGCAAAAGACTGGGAAGAGTGGTATGATGACATTGAGTGCTATTCTGGAGATGATGATGAAAATATTGTTAGTTAAAAAGTGGGGGTATCACTGGAAAAATTAAAGAAAATACTGTTACTGATGGTGATGATGATGATGATGATGATGATGATGTTGATGATGACGACGACGACAATGTTGAGGATGATGGTGATAATAATGGGGATGAGGATGGGGATGAAATGGACGACGATGACGATGACGATGATGCAGTTGATGACGAGGAAATTAACCATGATGATGATAATGATAATGATGATGATGATGAGGAGGATAGGGATGAAGATGGTGACGACGAGGGTGACGATGATGATGATGCAGTTGATGACGAGGAAGATGACCATAATGATGATGATGATTATGATGATGATGGAGACGACGATGATGACGATGAAAAAATGATGATAGGTATGATGACGGTGAAAATATTGTCAGTGATGAAGAGGAAGCTAATGGTGCTAATGATAATTAGTATAATGAGTTTTCCATATTGTAAAAGAGTGTGTTATAATTGAATTTGTTTAACATTTTACAGCTTCCAGCCTGGAGCCTTTAGTCATATTTGAGCATCGTCATTTCCAAATGTCTGTATAGCATATTGAATTCACAGCTAATTCCTGACTTGCTCTTATACTATCGGTGTTTATTGTCGAACACCAACTGTTGTCGAGATAACAGACAATTGACGACAAAATCTCTTTAACCGATGTAAACATCAATTCAGACGCTGACAAGTGAAACAATACACAGCCTCACCTTCAAATTTATACACGCATATATATACATTTATACGCACTCACACACACCACACACACACACATACACACTCATACACACGCACCCCCACACACATATACATGTCTACATATACACTTATATATATATATATGTAAACATACATCACACACGAACACACACTCATACACACATGTGACTACGTTTTTAATTTTTCTTACATATCGTTGCTATTATGTTAAACTGCCGTATGTCAAAATTTGGCCAAATGCGTTGATTTCAACATTTAATTTTCCTTGCAATAGCCAGTTCTTTTGGTCAAAATATCGTATCTCTACCTTCAGATGCCAGGATATGATAATTGTTAAAAAGCAGAACGACGGTTTAGCATTTTTCAAATTTGTAGTAAGTCCCACATAACATAGTTTGCCAAATTTTCTTTTTTACTACAAACATCATACATGCATGGTTTTACCATTTTATGCACCCAACAAAGTATTATTGTTAAACAGAAACAGTTGATAAGGACAAGAAACAATACTGTTTTCTACTCTAAGCCCAAGGCCTGAAATTTTTGGGAAGGACCAGTCGATTAGATCGACCCCAGTGAAAACTGCTTCGTAATTCATCGACATCGAAAAGATGAAAGGCAAATTCGACTTCAGTGGCATTTACACTCAGAACGTAAAGACAGACAAAATAGCACAAAGCATTTCGCCCGGTGTGCTAACATGTCAGTCGGCTCACCATCTTAGTACAAGAAACAATATTACGGCATCAATATTTCGTCTCTCTTTGTGTTCTGAGTTCAAATTCCACCGAGGTTGATATTGGCTTTAGTGTTTTCAGGTTCGATAAATTAAGTACCAGTTGTGTACTAGGGTGGATCTAATTGACTGGTACCCTCCGCCAAAATTTCGGGTCTTGTGCTTAGAGTAGAAGCGAATAATACTGCATCGATGTTGAAGGAAACGTGGTTGGTATATGGATACGATCCTCATCTACAAACTTAAAACGCTAAGATAACATGCATCTTTTACAATCAATAATTTTATATAGATAATACGTAGATATTCACTCGCACAAACACAGATAAACACGCATAAATCTACATAAGCATATTAGCAATATGTGTATATATATATAAATGCGTGCGTGCGTGCGTTAGTTGTTTGGGTGTGTGAGTGTGTACGTGTCTATATATATATATATATATAATATATATATATATATATATATATGTGTGTGTGTGTGTATATATATTTATATTTATATATATATATACACACAGAATATAAAGAAAATATATAAAGAATATGAATATATATTCGTATCTAAAACTCGAGATTACTCATTTCCAGAGTACGTAGTTATGCGAAAATGTCCCTTTTATATGCATTTTCGCTTCAAATATTTAAATTAAATTGGATACCACATCATATCTGAGGTTTATTCAAATTAAATGAATGATGATGATGATGATGCTGGTGATGATCATAATCATAATCATCATCATCAACATCTTCATCATGATAATGGTGGTGGAAGTGGTTGTGGCGATGATGGTAATGATATTTTAAAAAAAATAATCAATTGTATTCGCGAAATAAATTCTTCTAAAGATAGCCAGGGTGATTACTTAGATATTCAGTGACACACAAAACCGAAACACACATATACTTACAGAGAGAGAGAGAGAGGAGGAGGAGACAAGGGGTGAGAGAAAGAGAAAAAGAGAGCGAGAGAGTGCAAGAGGGTGACAGAGAGTGAAAGGGGGTGAGAAAAAGAGAGTGAGAAAGAGGGCGAGAGATACACACACGCATATACCACACTTACACAGATATGTACATAGTGATATGAAAGGCTTTTAATCAAACTGAAACATATCGATTTAGCCGTTGCAATTATCTGCCACTTGTATACAAAGTGAAAACATAAGAATGTATAAATGGTGATGGGGATTGCGTTACAACAGGTCAAATTTAAATGAGTATGTACGCTAAACTACCAAATGGAATTATATTGATTGCTAACCACAAAAGAAATGAGAGGAATAAACAAGGAATTTAATTGATATTTTCAGAGACTCATTCAAAAACAACAAAGGATATGGACAAAATCGATGTTCACCAAGGGAATTATATAAATCTTACGTTTTGTCTAAATATGCAGTTATTTATATTTATATACATCGATATATATGTGTGGCTATTATATGTTCCGCTTTATATGTGCTTCGCCATTCCTATGGATTAGTGTAACTATTGTTTCTGCATCTCAGAACTGTTTGTGGGTATTAATCTCTTTTAATTATACGCATACATATATACACACGCACAAATGTGCAGATACACACACATATCCACAGACAAAGATGCACACACATATGCCAGAGAACTTCCCAAATCAGTATGTATATGTATATACAATTAAAATATATATATAAATATGTCTCTGTGTGTGTATGTATTTATACATACATATATGTGTGCGTGTGTTTTTTGTGTCTGTATGTCCCCCACCAACCGGTGTTGGTGTGATTACGGTCCCGTAACATACCGCTTCAGCAACAGAAGCCGATATAATAAGTAGCAAGCTTTAAACAGCAACGCACTGCGATCGTTTTGCTTAACTAATGTTTTCCAAGGTGGTGCCAGAGCATGTCTACAGCCTAGTGACTGAATACAGTAAAAGTTAAATTATATAAGAGATTAGGTTGTAAAGTTCAGCGGTGACTATGAAGGAAGGATGCCGAAGCTGCAAAACCTTGCATGCATTAAGTACCACCCATCTTATTGATAAATGAATTGTTACTTTACAGGTAAACTGACATCTGACTGTTGAAGATGACTTCCAGTGTAACTTGTAGCGATAACATTTGGCATTATAGTGTTATCAAGTACCTGCACAAAAGGGTTTAGCCACCAACAACATTCATGATGACGTTAAGGGATGATGCTCCATCTTTATCGACTGTGCAAAAGTAGGTAGCTGAATTTAGGAGGAGAAGAGAGAGAGTTGTGAAGATGGCCCAAGGTTTGGCCATCTTGAAAGTGCCACCACCGACGAAAATATTACGGTGGATGGCAGGTAATTTACTATGAATCAAAGAGACAATGCTATTAGAATAAACCATGCAAAAATTTAGAATATATTCTGCACAACGAGCTAGGCATGCCGAATTTGTTCTACTCGGAGAGCACCAAAATGTCTGACACTTCTAGGTTTCCTTGAACGTTTCCTGAACCAGGATCAATGTTGGCTTCATTATTTTAAGCCAAAGACAATGACACTATCGATGCATTGCGAACACCCATTCTCACCCACTCCAAAGAAGGCCAAAGTCGTTCCAGCTGTAGGGAAGACGATAATCACACTTTCTTAGGATGCAAATTTGTTCAGGCAGTTAAAGGCCCAGCAAAATTGATAAATGGGGTCTTATTTTATTAGGGCAATACTCCAGCACACAATTCCTTGGTTTCATTGTCTACTGTGTCTGACTGTAGCTTTTGACTGGTTATCATATCCCCATTTCTTCTGATTTGGTCATATTTAGCTGTCAAATGTACCCCAATAGGAAAAAACCGTATCACAGTGATAATAACGTCATATCTACTGTTGAGGATAGTGATGAGCAACAGAATAAAAGTTTCTCAACCAATGTGATCCAATCACTGCATCACTGGTGGAAGAAGTGTTTGTACCGTAAGGGCAACTATGACAAACATTAAACCTCATTTGATCACATTCCAAATGTGCATCTTTTCAGTCGTACATTCATACACAAAGCACAAACAAACAAATAAACACACACACACACACTAGTCATATCGTTCTTGATTGATATTAGTTGCTCTTGTTCGCTACTGTTGACATGTAACCCAGTACAACCTGTTACATCGGCAAACCCACCAAGCTTGCTTGGTGAGGATGGTGATCGTTGGATGCGCTGCGGGACTAAAAGTCAGACCCGTCAAAGGGTCGAAGAAGTCATCTGTAGTCAACGGCTATCCAACAAATATGTGTAAATATGAATATATCGTTTTTTATTTTTATTTTCTTATGTATGATGTATGCATGTATGTATGTATGTTTGTGTGTATGTATGTATGTATATATGAATGAACTGCTCTACCTCGGACACCGGAACGATATTTAACCACTCTACTGAGTGCTTGAGTGTCGGTTTTGTGTCTGGCACGGGATAGCCTAGCTCATGGGCAGTTAGAAACTCTTTAACCTTAGTTAGTAATCTAGCTACAAGGAAATCTCCAAAATAAAACCCGAGGCCTGGGAAGTTCTCGGTGTTGTCAGTTCTCATGTCACACGCCCGAACGTCTTCTTGGGCCAATAGGTGGGAGTAGTGCAGTACGAGCTACATCCACGGAAAATTATTCATCTCCACAGGTACTACTTGTACAACAAATCTCAGTAGAGTCATTGACTTGGTTGACAGAAACATAAAAAGTCACTTGCTACTTACCTTGAAATATCTCATACAAATTCGGTAAGTTGCAAAAAAGGGCTTGGGATCTTCAGCGGATAAGTTCTGCAGCGGCAGGTGTCCCAATGTGTCACAGGATTGACCCGATCGTCATCCTGCTGTCGTGGTCATATCTTCGAGAAAAAAAAAAACATCATGTGAACTTTTGCCGTTGAAATGTACCAGCACTTCTAGATGATAATTTCAACAAGATGCCAGAAAATCGTACGTCACATATTACATGTGAGCTTAAAACATATTCCCTTGATATAGTTGCTCTCTCTGAAACTCATCTCTCTGCTGAGGATCAAATAAATGAAACTACGTATGGATATACTCTCTTCTGTAGAGGCTTACCTGAGGATCAGCGTAGAGAATCTGGTGTTGGGTTTGCTCTCAGGGATTTATTAGTATCCTCTATTGCAGAATTTCCAAGTGGTATATCTAAACGATCCATGTCATGCCATATAAAACTGACAAAATTAGGTTGTATACCGTTGTTAGCATTTATACATCGACAATGTCTCACTGATGAAAGGGAAAGTGCAGACTGCTCGAAGGGAAATTATATAGGAATGGTGAAATGACAGAACAAAAGGAGTACAAGAAGCAGCTGATAGAAATTATGCCAAGGGTTTGTACTTTTATGTTAAGGGGGTAGGGGAATCAAAATATTCTTCAATAGCTCCAGTCAGAGCAGCTAATGGACATTTGCTTTTGACTGGCTCTGCCTATATTCATAAGCATTGGTTAGAATATTTTTCTGCACTTTTGAATAGACCATCATCCGTTGACATGAGGATGGTAGAAAAAATCGAATGCCTTCAAGTTATAGAGAAGATGGCATTTGAAGCAACTCTAAATGACATTTATTTAGCTGTGAGTAGGCTGAATAACAATAAGAGATATTTTATGTATGTATCTTGTGTTGTTTCACTCTTTGAGATGCAACTATACAGTGGCGCCACAATAATTCTTTTATTCGCGCAAAAACATGCAGGTACTTTTGTTTTTAAGGCTAGGTCCTTGTTCTATCTATCTTTACTTTTGTACCGCTAATTTACGGGAATGGACAAAATCATACTTCCCCCGCCGCACTCTTGTTGGGGACACGATCACGCGCGCACACACACACACATATATACACACACGCTCACAAACACTCACACACTCAGACACACTCAGTCATGTAGATATATGTATATTCACGCGCACACGGAACAACACATGTATGCACACAAAGCATGGAACGAGGATTTCCGTCCCGAAAGTAATGCAAAATGTCCTTCAACATTTACGGGTTGACTGAATAACTTTCTCAACAGTAACTGTTCTTTCTATTCTTCATTTCTAGCAGCTAAGTAGTTCTAAGCTCAAACATGATGGTATTATATTTTCCCGAAAGTGCGTATGGAGACATGCAATCCGACCGAATTTTATAAAAGGTTATAGATTTTGTAGTGTTGATATCTTTGGCAAGAGTAATTTCAATATATGATGCTTCGAATGTAAGGAAAAGAAAACATACATCAAAGAGAAAGTAGACTATCTATTATGACTGCAGAAGAATAACTGGATTGTGGACGAATTGATTCGCACGGACATTAGTATGATTATCCATGTTATTACTGCAAAACTGGATTGCAATCACAGTGCATTGCAGATAATGTTGGACGACTTAGTGTATCGTTATGCATGTGCAAAATGGGTAACTCGATAGTTAGGAAGCGTTTGAAGCTATTGAAGAAGACAATTTTATGGCCCACAAAGAAAGGCTAAATCCATCGAATTACGCCACACATTCTCTCCTAAGCGTAAGTAGTTGTTCAGCTAGAAATCAGTACAAAATTTATGATGACTTTTTATCGAGGATAGCATTGTGTCATTTAATGCGATTTTCTGTAACGTTGATAAGTCATAAACTGCGACTGGTACATTATGATACTAAAAAAAGATCCAATATCTATTAACAGAAAGCGACAGAAAAAAAGAATTTCGAAAGGAGCTATATTCACCACGTAACCACACAAAACTTCGGCAACAATCCAAGCAATGGGGTTATTGGGTTGGTCAAGTGTTTGCCTTTCAGCTAGATCCGGTGCTCTGCGTCATCAAAAGCGATTTGATGACTTTGTCACGAAAACTGAAAGGAGGGAATATCAGCTTGTTTAAAATAATGAAGATACATTGAAACATTTCGATTTTTTTTTCTTAAACAATGTTAGTGGCTGTGTGCTAAGTAGCTTGTTTACCAACCACATGGTTCCGGGTTTAGTCCCACTGCGTGGCACCTTTGGCAAGTGCCTTCTATTATAGCCTCGGGTCGACCAAAGCCTTGTGAGTGGATTTGGTAGACGGAAACTGAAAGAAGCCGGTCGTATATATGTACGTGTGTTTATATGTTTTTCCCCACAGCATCGCTTCACAACCGATGCTGGTGTGCTTACGTCACCGGAACATAGCGCTTCGGCAAAAGTGACCGATAGAATAAGTATTAGACTTACAGAGAATAAGTCCTGGGTTGATTTTCTCGACTAAAGGAGGTGCTCCAGCATGGCTACAGTCAAACGATTGAAACAAGCTAAAGAGTAAAAGAGTAAAAGAATATGACGACATGGAAACACGGTATGGTCAAAGCATTGCTTTATAACGTGAAGGTGATCAGACCACCTTTGTGTTACACCAGTCAACACATATTTTCTTTTATTGCATTCTAAATGGCATTATTTACTCATATATACTACAGATTTATAGACAATTACCTCCTTTATCTCCACTTTCACATTGGCACTTTTATGCAATTGTGTTTTTGCCAGTTCATGAACTTTAAATTTTTGTATCGATGTTTACTCTTAAAAAAAATTGAATCATTGTGCCTTTTTTGCAGTCTGATCTAATATTTCAATAATGAATATTTTAAGTATGAAAAGCGTTTCCCCTAAAAGCAGTGTAATTACAGGAAATGCCAGCGCAGGAGTTTAAATATTTTTAAATAATTGAAACCGGAAACGTACAGAAAAATAGAACAATAAATAATGAATATTTAGAAACATGAAACACGCACACACATATACACCCACGTATACATTTAATCTAAACGGTTACTATATACTTAATATCAACGGAAATTTTGAACAAGATTATTAATCACGTTACTATCAGGTGACAAAATACATGCCTATAACCTGACCAATCAATGGAATAACTAATTTCAAGGCCGCTGACATTTAAATGCCATTAATTATTTTACTATTTTGCTGAGGTGTGCATATAACATCAATTCAAACGCACGAAACATTTCATTTAGGGGGTATAATATGGGATATATATATATATATATATATATATATATATATATATACATGAACATATGTATTTGTTCCTGCGTGATTATCTCTCTGCATGCGTGCATCTATGTATTACATGTATACTTAATTGTGAAGGGTGAAAATGTACTCTCATAGCTTTTCAAAATTGCTGGTTCGCAAGCAACCACCCTATAACACTATGAAGGTTGCGTATTCGCACCACGTTGAAGGCAGCACCAGTTTCAAAGTGAAAAATACTGATCACAATTAGAATAAAATGGAAGGTGAAGATTTAGTCGTTCGGTTTCAATTCATCGTTTGTTTACAGTTAAAATCTAGCATTCGTCACGGCAATCCAAAGGAGAAAAAAGCAACTAAGTTATATCATAGTACAAATTTCGTTGAACGATTGTTGCTGTCTATAGGTCGAAGAAATTCAGTGAAAGAACAAGAGTGGACTAAGGAAAGAATACGGGAGTAAATTGCCACAATTTACCTCTCTCCTAGCTGGAGTTGGTGACGTCGTGTCGTAGATTCTCCGTATTTGGCGGATTTTACAGTAACATCACCTGATAGTAAATAGAGAATGATTACGTCCTGTTCAATTTTCTCACTTATCTCACTCTATTTTCTTCACTTCTGTCTCTCTGCTACTCTAAATCGGTCACTTTGAATGTGTTCACGAACAATTCTAAATGGATTTCGGTAATTCGTCGAAAATGCGAGGGATGTTTTCATATAATTTTATTTGCTAATATCATTACCCAATTTACCGAAATTGCGATTGTTACTTAAAAATAATTTTCTGATGTTATAATGCGGTGTTTCGAATCAATGTATAAACCTGTTATTTTTCCAAACCCTGTAATTTAATGTAAAGTAGTTCCGACGGTGACCGTATAATACAGTACAATGAGAAAGCTCAGTTTTCAGCATTTACGAGCACATCATCATCTGAATTGAGTATACTGGAACATTCCTCTCTATTGTCATGGAAAATGTGTTCCTCCACTTTGAGATAATTTGTTTAAAGACCAATAATTTTATGTGCCTGATTTGATAACCCACCAGCTTTCGCTCTCACGCGAAAGATTTGTGTCGTATGAGCATTGCTGAACGCATGCCACATAAGTGGGAAATTCCTTGTCAATTTGAAAGCACATTCCAAATCTTGGTGCGATAGGGCGCAATATCCTCCCTCTGGATATGCTATAAATGTCGTAACGTTTTTTTTTTTCGTGTTAATTAGCTAGTAGCTTATGATCTCCAGTCAAACTCACCTAACATTCTGATTTATCATCTCCCTCCATACAGAGCCTGGCTAATCTTATAAAGAATTTTCCCATATTTAGCCAGTGTTCAATGAATGATGAATTTCAAATTTGCATGTACTTCTAAATGGAGTATACATATAAACACTGAAAATTATTTCGTCTCTAAATATGCTGTTAATTCAGTAATGATTCTAATCAGTTCTTCTGATGTGCTTTACTTATTTTTAAATTATTGACTTATTTCCTATTTTGGTCAACGATATATCATCATTTGGAAATATTAAATGGTAGATTCATGTACGTATATAATATGCTGATATGTATTATCTTTAGTTTCCACAGCTCATTAATATTTAATTATTTCAGAATATAATACAGCTTCATATATAAACGCTTTAAAGTAAGAAATAAATAGTAATTATATGTTGCTCTGAACACTATTATTTAACTTAATGTGCACTTCAGAATATGTTATGTTAGATAATCAACTTCAAATTTGAACGGTGATGTATACTTGTACCTAAATCTAATTCTATATTATAGCTGAGTTTATAATTTTATTAAATATTCGTCTACATATAAAATAGTTCCTGTCGAAAATATATGTGATTAGAGCAGCGCGTATTCTTTTAACTTCGACAAGCTATATACTTTTCTATAACCAGATACCATTAGTGCCTCTCCAGGAATAAGACGGAAACTCTTACTCGTTGATATTTCAGCTGGATATATCCATTGATAATGGGTATAAACAAAATTAGAAACGCACGAAAAATTTATCCGACACGTTATTCACGTAATAAGAAACAATTTTTTAAAGAACTAGTGATAACTTCTATCTGAATTACAGGCGTAAATTATTTCAAAGAAAAGTAAATTAAAAACCTGCTATTTTTGAATTCACCTTCCCATGATAGTCTTGCCAAGTGGCCCTAATCCCTGCCTCCTTCTTTTCAGACAGTGTGTCTCCATCCATTTCCCTCTTCCTTTCTTTCACTCTATATTTGGTATTCTTTGTGCACTGGATTAAAATAAAGTAGCAATTTATATAAACACGTGCGAATCGTAATAGTTTTAATCTAGCGGATATCCTAAAAATAAAACAAATACTAAAACGATACGATTGTGAAAATAGAAAAAAAAATTATATACGATTTTATTAATGTAAAAATAAAAACAAAAGAGTGAAACAGATAGTAAATGGCAGAGAATTGTTGATTTTAGAGATAAGAATTTCTGCTTTAGATCAGAGTAAAAGTGTTTCGCACTGCGGTAGTACAGTAAGAATACACTCTTAAGTACGCTGTATTGAATGCGACAGGTAATTCTAGTCAATTTTACCGTCCTCTCGTGTATAGCAGAAATGTCTGTTGATTCAGTTATCTCTAAAGTAGATTCGCTAAGAAAGATATTTCCAGAATAAGATAAGATTACTTATCTAATGCAGTCTACTTTAAAATAGAATGCCGCACATAATTCTTTCACAGAAAGAAAAAAAAAATCCTTGAGACTTAACTAAATGTGGTAACAAATCTTAGTCGAAAAAATGTCCAATTCTATTTGTGAGAATTGGCAATGATTTTCCTCTTTCATGTATCTATTCATCTACAATACTCTTTATTTATTTACTTGAGAAATAATTAAGCTAGTTAGTTATCATTTCTTAAGGGGGCTGTAGCGATATCCAGTACAGTAGCCAAGCGGGCTAGATTGTTATTAGCTGTTTATACTGTTCTACAAAATCAGTTCAATTTTGACTGCATAAAATAAGTTTTAAACATATGATATCTCGATGGATAGATATTTAGCCAACCGAATTAATCAACTAGTGATAACAGTTATCATTATTATTGTTATTATTATTATTATTATTATTGTTGCTGTTGTTGTTGTTGTTGTTGCTGCTGCTATTGTTGTTGTTGTTGTTGCTGCTGCTGCTATTGTTGCTGTTGGTGGTGGTGTTATTGAATAAGAGAGCAGCTCACACCAACAAGGTGACAGCGGGATACAAATATGCGAAACCCAATATAAAAATTGTGAATACACGTCTGAAAATTGATACACAAACATATGCATTACAACTGTATATTTATTAAGATACACAGCACATGACCTCGTAGTTAGGCCCCGTTAGTAATTTCTTACGAGCGTGTAGCCCATCTTGCTCAGAAGGACCCTGAATAAGGCTTCTTTTAGGATGATGATCAAAACACCCATATTTCCAAATGTAAATTATTCAAACCCCTCAAATTCCCTTTCAACACAGCTATAATGCTTCCAAGGTTCCACTGCTCAAAATTAGAGACACATATCATCAGCCACTAAGGGACATGTCCTACGTATTGAGATAAAGCAACTGACAAACAAATGTGTTGTCTTCAGTAGGATATTTGCTGCAGCCAATCTTTCACACGAAGAGAAAACATGTTACCACTTCGAGTCAGTTAAAATAAGGAACCATGAGAACCACGACCTGGTATTCAGCAAGGCATGTTCTACTATTTATATTATTATAAATGCTTTCTCATACAAAGAGGCATTTTGAAAAGTAAGCTACCGTCTCAGAAACATAAATTCCATTATTTAATGTATGTCTAAAGAAAGAAGCTTTAAAATATCATGACTGTTAATATATATTTCTTTACTACCCCACAGGGTGCTAAACATAGACGGGACAAACAAGGACATACAAAAGGATAAAGTCGATTACAGCGAATCCAGTGCGTAACTGGTACTTGTTTAATCGAACCCGAAAGGATAAAAAGCAAAGTCGACCTCGGCAGAATTTGAAATCAAAACGTAACGGCAGACGAAATACCGCTAAGCATTTCGCCTGGCGTGCTAACGATTCTGCCAGCTCGTCGTCCTCATGACTCTTAATATTATATAGTTGAACTTGAAGCGGTAAGCTCTCAGACACGTTAGCACTCCGTTCAAAACGCACTTTGGCCCTTTGGCACTTCGTCCTTGTTTACGGCTTGGGGTGAAATTCTGCCGAGGTCGATTTTATCTTTCATCTTTTTGGGATCGATAAAATATCAGTATCAGTTGAGCACCCTATTCTGGGCCTGTGCCGGAATTTGTAACAAACATTATATTGTAGGTTCCTTTCTATTTATACGCATTATAAATGCTGATCCAATTTCACATCTACTGTAAACGTTATATCGTACGAACAGCAAACAGGAAGAGATTTATTTTTTTCTACTCCAGACACAAGGGCCGACATTTGAGGTGAGAGGCCAGTCGAATAGATCGACCCATTACACCACTGGTACTTAATTTATCGACCACGAAAGGACAAACGGCGAAATCCACCTCGTCGGAATTTGAACTCAAAATGTAAAGACATAGCGGAAAGTAGGAGGTGTGAACGCCTGGGTTGGCCTGAAAAAGGGGTTTCTCCCTCAACGACCTCAGGTCACTTGCCATGGATGTTCTTACTGTCAGTGAGGACAGGATTTCTGACAAACGTGTTTTCGCGTTCCATTATAGAGACTTTATGATCAACTTTAACTTTCATCAGTTCAGAGTCGATAAAATTAATACCAGCTGAAAACTGGGGTCGATTTAAATGACGCACCTGCTTCACTGGAGTTGCTGGACTTGTCCCAAATTTTTACATAATAATATTGTTAATATCTCTAGGCGACGAGCTGGTAGAATCATTAATACACCGGGCAAAATGCTTAAAGGCATTTCGTTCCTCTATATGCTAAGTTCAAATTCTGTCTAGGTCGGCTTTGCCTTTCATCTTTTCGAAGTCAACAAAATAAGAGCCAATTGATTACTGGCACCGACGTAATCGATTTCCCCCCTCTCTCTCGAAACTACTGAACTTGTGCTGTAATTTGAAACCATTGTTACTACTACTATTACTACTACTACTACCACCACCACCATCACCACTACTAATACTACTACCACCACCACCATCACCACCACTACTACTACTACTACTACTTTTTCTTCTTTTTCTTCTTCTACATCCTATCATCATCATCATTTTCATTAATCATCACTGAATGACTAATCGTTATTGAAATCTTCCAAATCGCAAAAATTTAAGCGATATCAGCGCGCAATCAACAGCATCCACTACGCACAAAATATCGCTTTCTGAAAGCAACATACGCTTATATGATATAAAGCCTTTTAAAATTTTGAAAATTTCAGAAAATCAATACGCAGTATTTATCTCATTTATAGATTACAATGGGTAAAAAAGGCAATCGAAAAAACCAATATTTAGAAATTTTCAGTGAGATAAAGATCGGAAAGAACGGGGGACCTCAATGCATAAGAGGAAGCTACAGTTTGAAAAGGACGATATAGGTCTTTTGAGGAAATAGTAAAACTACTTAAATATACTTTTCAATTTATTTTATCGAAATCTAATCAGAAATATGGTTAATGCGTATACAAATGAATCTATATGCACATAAGTACATACCTCTTTATTCTGAGCTATATATATATATAAGTGCGTATATATATATGCACATTTATGTGTGTGTGCGTGTAAAATTAGCTCTGGAGGCACATCATATAAAGCTAAATAATAGTATGTAAATACTTGGTTGAAAAATCGTTTGGAATGAAAGATCGAAAGCTGCCTTCGACTTCTTTTCCAAAGTCTTTTAATCTAATATCCTTCAAGCCGTTGTTCACAGTTCTATGTCATGTGTCTCAGAAGGCAATATTATGAAAAATAATTATTTCACGTTCTCTGATGTTGCGTCAACAATATCTGTGCGTTTTTGTTCTATATATATATATGTATATATATGCATGCATGCATACATACATACATACATGCATACATACATACATACATACATACATACATACATACATACACTGCCACTGTATAACAGGATATAAACTTGGTCTTGCGAATACATAGTCGTGTATAGGCTTGTATATATCAAATTTGAGGAAAATCTCATCATAATTCATCGGATTATGTTGCGGAGGAAAAAACGATGACGGAGATGCTATATTTATATTTATGGTGCATTATCCTAGTTTACGCTCAGCTGTTACGCTCATGACGTCAGGGACAACAAAATTCAATTGTATTAAATAGGTAGCCGTCTTTGTAAAGGAATTCTTCGGTGTTTTTCTTTCTTCATCCAAGCATTTGCTGTTGTTAATGCAAAGGTTAAACGTTTCTGGTATCCTCCATTTGGTGTTGATATGCGCAGGGTTTACTTCCAGAGTCAATATTTGTCTGGCTATAGCTGAGAAAATCACTAAATATTCAAACCAGTCATTTTGATCACTTCTCATTTCTTACATTTCAAAGTCATTCCATGTTTCAGAGTTTGTCTTACTCATTGTACACTGTCATGACCTTTCAACACTACTAACCTGATCCAGGCTGTTTGCTCTGTTCCCTAGTCCTCTGTAGTACAACTCAACTAACTGGCTTGCAATAAACACTATATAAACTGCACGACCAAACTACTTGCAACGAAACAACTTCTTTTCGTTAACACTGTCCATTTTACCCCCGAAACTGGAAAATCCATTTACTGATATTTCTTACCTCATATAAATTGAAGTGACTAAGCGCAATCTGGCCGATTCTCTTACCAAACGTCTGCTCCTTATTTGGTTATGTAACCGCACATCACTCCCCATGTACCACTTCGAATCAGTATCATACGTCTCGCCTACTAATCAGTGTTATTTCACTTTTTTGCTCTGCTATATCTATCGCAGAGATGAACTCCTCACCTTCTATCTCGCATACCCATTGCAATGGAATATGAGCAGCGCAGCTGTGTTCAAATGACTGCTTCTTATAGCAACACAATGTCAAGATAGTAATGAAGTACGGTATTAGAAATACATTGAACAATGCTAACGGTTGTGGTAATGTATAAATGTTATTGTATATATAAAAAAAAATAAAAGAGCAGAAGAAAATTATTAGAATATTAAAACTGGAACTGCAAGTACAGAAACGTGTTTGACTGCACAAATGTCTGGAAATATGAAAAGATATTCCACAGAAGCACGTTACGGAAACAGTGGTAACAAAGATTGCATTAATCATTCTTTGGAAATACAGTGAAAGTGATGTAGTTTATATCGCCTTTCAACGGCTATTAGCACATAGAGATATCATTAAGCAATCGCCATATCAGTTAATGAAGCGATCGTCAGCAACGGTGAATGACACTACCGTAGCAGTTGATTTTTGTGGATTATCAGCGACAACAAGGCTCGCACCAAACTCTACAACGAGAACAACAAGAATCACATGAACCGATATAATATAATTTATAGCCGATATAATCAGTGTTTAATGAGGAAAAGTCGTCAATAAGAGATATTATCTCTGGCCGTTAATAACAGTTTAAAGGCTATCTAGACAACACATCCAATGTTGGATATGTCAAGTGTTATTTGTTACAAATTCTGCTGTTCTCCCTAATAGCTAATGTCTTTGTAGCCCGCTTGATTTTTCGACATCAATGGCTGTTTTTCCAATATTATTCTATATCGGTTCGATTGATTTTTGTTCCAGGTTCGGTGCGATGTTAGGATGCAGCTGATGGTCAGCGAAAATGGTGACATAACGTGATACGGTTGTGCCA
>NC_043003.1:74321961-74349461 GCF_006345805.1 Octopus sinensis | reverse complement strand
TGTGACGAAGCCAATAACAGCAGTTTATACTTTTCATTGCTAAGGTAGCGTTTGAGTCTCAGTTTCTCTTTCATTCGGCCAAATAGATGGAAGACTCAGCAAGCTTGCTCAGCTCAGTAGGATGTGACTAAGTTGTCTTCGCAAAAGAAGGTATTGTCTTCTTTGTTCTGAAGCCTGATGTTGTCTTGTTGAAGAAATTCATTCATTCATCTCCAAATTTATTCTTACTCAGCGTATTCTTGCTCTAAGACAGTGACGTTTCTGAATACATGCTTCAGATATGACTACTTCAAATGCCTTTATGAAAGTGCCAAGAATAACACTTGTAGCAGCCCAAAAGTGTGCCAAGGTGATGTTTACAGTCGATTATTCTACCTTGAAGTCTTCTGACTTTGGAGAAATGGGATGAAGCAATTACATTGATTGTCTTTTTGATTCAAGGTAATGATTTTAGTATTAGTTCATTTATCTGTCTCTAGACATTTGACTATCCAATCGATCCAATAATATACTGAGCACTACTACGGCTGACTCTAACAATTGGTGCCAGCCCATCAATAGTTATAAGCCTAACAGCTCTAATTGCAATATCTGCATCTTTTTTGCTTGACACAATTGACAGAAGTTGGAGAATATGTGTACCATTACATTGAATAATTTCAGGGGAAATGGTTCTCTAGTTATGAAAAGAATACTTTACGTTTCACACTGTTGAACACCTTATAGTTCATAAGCATGGTCAGGAGGTAAGAATCGCGCATTCCAATTACAATGATTCCGTTTCTCTCGTATTGCCAGGCAACTTGCACGAATGTCATCAGCTATAGCCTCGGACCAACAAAATCCATGTGAAGGGATTTGCTAGAAAAACAATATATAACGAAATATTTATTTCAAGTGTTAATTCTTCATAAAAGGTAACAATAATTTTTAAAACTATCAACTGACTTTAAGGCAGTATTAATGTTATCCATGAAAGAAAAAAATGATAATCTGTTTGGCATTATTTCGCTCGACATGATAAGATTCCTGGATGAGTTGGAACGGAAGCAATGAGGATTGGAAGTAACCTTAAATTTCTTAAATCGAGTGGGTTCAGTATAAAAATGAAGGGTTGTCCAATTTCTGAACATTACGATAATAAAAGAAAGTTTGACAGAAGTAACCGATCTCTACTACAAGAACACACACACATTAATATTTAGCTCTTTAATCTTCCCCCCCCCCCAAGTAAACATTCAATATCGCAAGGAGTACTACGGTCAATTGTAATGGAGCCAAATATGTGATAGAAAAATCTGGTAGTGAAATATATTCCTTGATACTGAAAAGTCTCCGCAAAACCTAAATCATGCCATAACTAAAGCAAATAATCATCCCAGTGTCTGAAAGGTGGTACTCCAGACTGGGCCCAGCCCTTGGCTGAAACCATTAAATAGTAAAAGAAAATGTATATATCTTATGTAAATATATAAATGTATATATATATATATTTGTTGGAGGGTATATCAGCCGAAATGTTGTGTTAACAACAAAGAAGAAGAGGACAAATATCCGTCAAATTTAAATAATGTAAATAATCTATCGGACACACACTATTGGTGGTTTCAGGAGGTATCGTGTAAGAACAAGCGTCAGAAGTGGGACATATTTATTGTTCCAATTAGTCAATTATTTGCTATGTAGCAGGAAGGATTGCGCACGTAGAAGCAAGCAGCAACGGAAGAGGTGCTTCTGGCTATAGTCTTGAAGCTGTTACAAGACGAAAATGATAATCCGACCGAGTAAGAGCAGAAAGGGCAGAACGTACGTCATCAGCGACATTTGTAAACAATCGAATGGAATGTTGGAGCAGTTCAATTTGACACTAAGACAAGCACTAGCAAAAATCATACTGCCAACGCTTTAGGCAGTCACGAGACTAAAAGAACTAGTTACTTCGTCTTCCTTTACAAAACCAGGGAGCGGTGTTCTAAATTTCGTCGTACGAATGAAAAATTTTCTGAATATATCTTTTTCTCTAGTAGCAGTATATGTATACATACACGCGCGCGCACATACATTCGTATAAGTATATATATATATATATATATATATATATATATATATATATAGCTAATCCAAACAAGAAAACATAAAAAAACACAGCAACGCGAGGACGTGGAACAAATAAAGTATTATTGGACGCTCAGGAAAGAAGGGAAGAAGGAGGGTTTAACATTTCGAGCGGAGCTCTTCGTCGGAAACAGAGGAGAAGGAAAGATCCCGAGAAGGGAAGACAGAGGAAAAAAAAAAATATATATATATCTTACTTGCTTAAGTCATAAGACTGTGACCATGCTTGGTCACTGACGAAAGAATTTTGATAGTCGAATATATTGATCCCATTAATCGTCACTTTTGTCGAACCGCTACGTTATGGGGGTTAAACACACCAGCAGCGGTTGTCCATTGATGATGGGGTGACACACACACATATATATATATATATATATTTGTCTCTCTCTCTCCTTTTCTCTCCCTCTCCTTCTCTCTCTCCCTCTTTCTACATGGATCAATGTACTCGTCCGATATTAACCAATCAATTTTGTTCTCTACATTGTCCTGAAGTCTTAATAACTATGTACATACTTTGTTGTTATACTTGATATGGTATTATAGCAACCACAGTGATATCTATCGTTACGGCATGCTTTAGATATCTTCTTAGCAGTTTTTAATTACCCAAAGATAAGAGACGGCACTATTTAGGATTAAAACACGTCGCGTAGCTAATCCGCTTACTGAACATAAACTAAAACAAAACTGGAAAAAAAAAACATTATGCAACGTGAACTAATTTATTAAGATCGCGAAGACAGATTACTGATGAGTGATGTGGAGTAACAATTTGAAAATGAAATAAAAATAAATGAGAATTATTATAAAGCGAGGTATACTAAAATGTGTTAAGAATAGTACAGAAAAATTAGAAAAGCAAAATTGTAAAATTAGCTGTTTATTTTTTTCCATGTCCTCTACTTTTGACATAGTCGTTTTGTTCTCGCACCTGTTGCTGTCTTTCTTCTGTTACTACTACTACTACTACTACTACTACTACTAATACTACTACTACCACTACCACTATTACTACCACTACCACCTTATACAATCTAAATATTCCTAACGTTCTCATAGACATACGCAAATTCATTGCATTAATTTTAAAAGGAAATTCAAATTTTACTCTTTATTGCATTGCCGATAGCTTGTGTATTACCATTGCTTAACACTCTCTAATGGTATTTGAGTAAGACCCACTTGGACATCCTGATTGAGATATACGGAGATATAACAAGATTATAACACATGACGTGTTTGAATTTTCTTCATACAATCAAACATATTCTGGCAGTTTTTCCATAGGGATAATGAAGTGAGGTAAGCTGTGAACTGTAAGCTATAAGCTCTTAACTTTATTTGGTTGAGCTATAAAGCGTATGATACTTGCAGATACTGTAGAATCTAGTCACATAGGCATACTACCACTATTACTACTACTACTTCTACTACTACTACTACTACTACTACTACTACTAATACCACTACTACTACTACTATACTACTACTACTACTCTACTACTACTACTACTACTACTACTACTACTACTACTACTACTACTACTACTACTACTACTACTACTACTACTAGCAACAGCTACAAGGGCACTGTATATATTCTATATTTTAATTTTGACTAATTGTGTAGGTTAGTCAGATGCAGATATGTTATGTACGTTTAAAAAGAAATTGGTAGAACCTCCATGATTTAGGTCGATGCCCAGTTCCGTCTATCTCTAGCATCAGGCTGAGGTCAAGGTAAAGTATATATACCGATTGACGGCGGCAAGCTGGCAGAACCGTTAGCACGCCGGACGAAATGCTTTGCGGTATTTCGTCCATTTTTGCGTTCTGAAATCAAATTCCACCGAGGTCGACTTTGCCTTTCATCCTTTCTGGGTCGATTAAATAAGTATCAGTTACGCACTGGGGTCGATATAATCGACTTAATCCTTTGTCTGTTCTTGTTTGTCCTCTCTGAATTTAGCCCCTTGTGGGTAGTAAAGAAATAGGTAAAGTATATACACTGATTGTGATATGTAGGCTGATCAGTCGCCAAGCCAAGTGTTCCTAAAGGAATATTCTGAAACTCACCACCTGGATTTAGAGACACTTGAATTTTTCTTTGTTGATATAATTGAATCTGGGAGTTTCTTTCTCTTTGTGAGATGTTAATATTATTTTCAATATTCTGCCTCGTCTTTTTCTTCTTCGTCTCCTCCTATCTGCAATCATTCTATTTTTAATTTTTTAATTATTCAAATATACTCCTTTTATCACCCATTGTAAATTACCGAATTCTTATATTTTTGATTTTTGATAGTCGTTCATGTTACATGTCTGATATTCGGTTACCCACACTCAGCGAACACACACACACACACACACACACACACACACACACACACACACACACACACATATATATATATATATACTCACCTCAACAACTCGATATTGATCATTCTTCATTCGCCGTCACTTTCACATACATACGGCCTATATTATCACTATCTCCATTTCCACCGTCATCAGTAGTTCCATTACTTATATATTCAGTACTTATTAATTTTATCTTAATCAGTCTTCATCATTTCCATTGCAATCTCCAGCACTATCTACTATATAATCTTACATCACGATTAAGTTTCAGTTTCAACTAACACTTCTATTACGATTTTGATTTTACTCTTTTCTATTACATACCAGCATCCTTCTGCCTTTATCATTACATTCACTGTACACATCCAACATTATCATCTAATCATAATTCAGTTGCCATATACTATCGCTATTTGCTATTTACAACTGCCCTTTCCTATATGTCATCTCCATCCACAAATCTATTTCTCATCACAATCCTCCTATCTATCCAAACCTACCGTTCACACATAACGTTTCGCTTTACAACGCATAACAAATCGCTAATATTTTCATACATCTTCCTTATCCCAATCTCTGCTGCCTTTACACACCCATCATGTCTACATATACTAAAATCTGAACAAAAATAAAATGAAAAAAGAAAAACAAGAATTGCCTCAAACCTGGTACTTGCTTTACATAACTAAGTAATTCAGTATGTAAAACTAATATATTCCTTGCCGCATAATAGTTTGTGGTGCACATGAGATATGTATGCTTGGTTGCACAACGTGATATGTATTTCAATGACGCTCTTGTGTAACATCACCGTATTTCTTCGCATCCCTACTCAACACTCCCTTTTATTCCTTATCGCTTCTTCATCGATTTCGTATATAAACATATTACATATATCACATTTGTTTTCAAGTAGCTTCCTGATATTTCTGTAAACGATATTTTTCTTCATCGTCAGTGGTTTTTCAGGATAATACACATAAATCTATTCATGCTACTATTTATCATTCACTTATTTCCTTTTTTCTTTGCCTCTCCATCTTGTCACCATCACTACGAACTCAGTCAGGATCATGAACATAAAAAAGTATATCATTAATAATACCATGATCATGGCGATGAGATGTTGCTACTACGGTGATAATTACGACTGATTTTGTAACTATTGTTATCACCAGCACCATCCGCGACGGCAACTATGCTTTCGTTGTCGCTGTCGTCTCAATTACGTGTGTAATAATTGTTCCTTAAAAACTTCCTCACTACATTCATTGACACTTCTTATAAACAAACCACCTAAATATGACATTCTCATAAACACGGTAGTTATTCATAAGCTCATAAGAAAGAACGAATAAATATGTGTGTGAATTGATTATTCAAAATGAGTAGAGATTAAAGAGCTTCATGGAATGATAATTCCTATTGCACGTAAATTATTGTATATCAAGAGACGTGGTGAAGCAATGGCATTAATATTCGCAGCCATAATCAAAATGTTATGATTGTTGTTAGATCTAAGTGAAACTTAATCGTGCAAGACTACGTTCAAAGGTGTTTCATATTGCAGCATCCTGCCTCTTGATAAATATTTAGACGTATTTTAATAAATTTGTAACTTTATACCATACAAAATCTTTGTGTCCTTAACTTTGCCAACTAAGTTGAACTTCAAATTCCTTTCCTAGTTATTTATATGCTTCACAATGTAACACCTACACACAAATTTACACTGAGAACACAATCCTACACGTACACACGACATACAGTATGCTGAGAGGTATACATCAGTGTCTCAACTGTTCTAATTCTTTGTTAAAGCATTACTCATTTTGAGAAGCATTATCTCATCCAGTATCAGGTTTCTTTATTAAACATAGGGTCAAATTTTGAGCTCCTTCAGGAACATAAGTAACTTCAATGTCTTGTATTGATGACAACGGTTCATTCGCAAAACAGTGCATACTTTTATTGCTACGAATTTAAAAGTTCAGTTAGTTGGTCTCTTTATGCAATGTTTTGTAACTTAACATCAAAAATACAAAAGTACACAACGAATAAGCAATGACAACCCCATTAATATTAACAGCAGTACTTTCCTTTTTTGTTGCCACATTTGTATCTGATGATGGACTTATTACAAATACAGGTTACAAATTAAGGTTTTACATAAACATTTTTTGGTGGGGAAAAATTCTAAATATACATGACAGTTATACGGATGGTAAAATTTTCCTATATAAGTGGTATTCAAAGTAAGGCCATTCAAAAGCACCATAAATCGAAGACCACAGAATTACTGAGGTCACGTGCGCTCTTCCAGTATTTTTTTTTTTTTTGAGCTTCAGATACATAAAACAGTTTGATCCAGTCTAACCATTTTACTCTGGGCACCAACCTTTCGACATATTCACCGTAGGTATCATCATGTTCTTTTCTTTCTGAAACTTGAAAAATCAGTGAGAATCTGAAGAGAAAACACTTTGGACCCCCCATTTTTCTACCTTCCTTAGGAGACAACCTTTCATCAGAGCGTCGGTATAATCAACAGAATGGATGCAGAAGAGAGTCGTGCAACAGGTGGAAAATGGAGGTTGTCTTGGTAGATCCATTGAGAAATCACATGCTTGAGCTTCCTCGAACAAAAAGCCTACAGGAAACCTCAAACAATTTTCCAACGCATAGGTAAGCATTGCAAACTGCAATTGGAAAATATGAGTGCCGAAATTTATGCATGAAATTACATTTGGTAATGCCCTTTCTCTCTGTTGCTACGAAGTTCCTGCTGAAAGAACGAAGAATCCCGGTGCTCTGCTGCATTTTTCAGCGGATATTAGACAACCAAAACTAACATAAAAACAAAATATCTCATTCGTTTCAATAACGAAGCAAAGCGAAATTTCTCTTTTATCAATTTCATATTTCAGTTATATATTCCGTATTCCAGTTGCTTTTATCGGCGTCACACAGCATTCCGTGTCATATATTGAAATCTGCAGCAGGCCGTCAGGATTGCACGAATTTATATTTGTGACTTTCCCTAATCAGAGCTCAGCCAGAATATTCAAGAGAATCTAAACTGAGAAACCACAAACCACATAAGAACGAGTAACGGGTGCCAAACCTAGTTCACCAAGGACCGAAATGCGGCCCATTCACTACATCATTGTTCTTCTATCCCCTTGGTATAGCTTCCAACCTTAGCTTTCACAATACAGTCCTCGTGTGACATTTTAAAGAAATAATCGAGGACCAATGCGACTACTATCACCTCGTTTGCGTAGCATTTCTATCGATGCTTCTCCTCATCAATGTACTCATTAATAGATCGATATTAGTCTCTGTAGCTTTTGCTCACTGGAAAACCTCTCACTTTTCAGCATCTGTCACTGCCTCTATATTTAATTTAAATGTCTACCATTCACACCACTAATTTGTTTGCTATATAATTGCCTAATTTTCAAAGTGAGGAGTGAGCATTAGTCCAATCTTTAACTTAGCGAACACTAAATCTAACTACGATCAAATTACTCACTTCGTTTTGCTGCATATCAAAACTAGTACATTCAAGAAATCTGTCAGTCTTTTGGCAATATCAAACCAGAGTTTTCAGTCATTATGTACCCTTTCATACAAAGAGTTCAAAATCTACATTGAGCTACGAAAATACAATTCAATCGACAATTTGTACAAAGGAAATCTACATTCACATGAATATTTCTGGATATCTTTAGAAATCTGGTCGCCTTCTCCAGATTGTGCATAGAGATACATAATTTTGAATGCCCGATTTTTACTGTTATACATATTTAGCTAAGTACTTTATCAACTCAGAGCAGTTTGATGTTTTTTATGTGTTTGACAGTTTGTTAATTTATTTCATAGTTTTGCAAAGTGCAAAAACTAAGAATTTTCATTGGTCATGAAAATATAGTATGAACATTTAATGGTGGCATAATTAAAAGAATGAGGAAACTTATAGACCATCAAAATACTACCTGAATTACAGTAACATGTCAACGATCTGTATTACTCCACCTGCGTTCATACAGAAAGTGAAAGGCATTGATTAACAAATACAACAGGAAGCCAAAGAAGCAAAGTAGGAATCAGATTATCTACATTATTTACAGTTGACGGATATTTGTCCTCATTTATTTGTTGTTAACACAACTTTCGGCTGATATAACCTCTAGCCTTCATCAGGTGACTTGGGGAAATTTTGAACCTGGGTTCTCATTCCTAGGGTATTTTTCCATGTTATTATTATTATTATTATTATTATTATTATTATTATTATTATTATTCAGGTCACTGCCTGGAATCGAACTCGGAATATTGAAGTTTGTAGCCCACGCTCTTAACCACTACGCCATATGCCCGTGGGCATATGGCGTGATCTGAATAATAATAATAATAATAATAATAATAATAATAATAATAATAATAATAATAATAATATTAATAATGATGATAATAATAATAATAATAATAATATAATAATAATAATAATAATAATAATAATAATAATAATATAATAATAATAATAATATAATAATAATAATAACATGGAAAATACCTTAGGAATGAGAACCGAGGTTCAAAATTTCCCCGAAACACCTGATGAAGGCCGGAGGTTACATCAGCCGAAACATTGTGTTAACAACAAAACAGATGAGGAGAACTATCCGTTAATCGTAAATAATGTAAATAATGTACATAACTCCTCATCTCTTAAATAAAGAACTGGAGGAATTACATATTTAAAGAAAGACAGAAAATAGAGTATTTTGGCGATATTCGATTTTGATGAAATAAATAGACACGCACATTACAAATTACGCAGCGTCAGAATAATGTATCTGACATCAAATATCATTCAAAATTGAAGTCCTAGCGAAATTGAACTGATCTCTTTCTGTAAACTACAAGGATTTCTCTGAAGAAAGCAAATATTTGTCTCTAACCAAATGATTACATAAATTGTTGGCCTCTGATGAGAGCGTTCAAAACTGCACCTGAGCATATGGGGAAACAGGAAAAGAAGCAGTTTAGAAGCTACAGAAAACATTTACGTAGTTAAAAACAAAGGTTATTAGAAGCTGGTAAAGATGAAAATTCTACGTATTTTATTTGACGGAGCACGCTTATTTTTTATCGCCAGAAAACCACTAAATGAGTAACTAGCGAAAGAACGATGTTAATTTTTAAGAGCGAGTCAAATAAAATCTCAAATCCTGTAGACATTCTATTTAGCTTCAAAAAATATATAATTGTACTGACATTTTACTAGAGCTAATACACTAGAAATCAAATTATTACATTGAGAAGTACCAAGATGTTGCTACAGAGGCTTTTAACTATAAATAAATATCACTGGATATTTAACACAGCACTTCCCAACGATTTCCAGTTGTTCAAAATGCATTGCAACTGTTGGAGAAAACATACCACAATCTGATGTTCTTTCAATCTATTACAACAACAGGTACAGGGAAACATAAGATCAATGATGATGAGACCCTTACTTTCCAAAGCTGCCTTCCAAATATAAATAAATTGAAACTATTGCATTCTTTAACAGTAAATATATAATCAACATAAGAATTACTTGAAGGTGCCTTCCTTTCTAAGGAGTTATTACAAGACTTATCATCCCTCTAATTGGACCTCTAAAAAGATATGAAGCATTCTAAGACAACGTCCTTCTTTTCCTTTGAATTACCTTGCTGGAGACTTGCACATCTTTTGGCATTAATAACAGAAAAAATACCTATCAATTCTCGCTATTTCCTCTACAAATGTAGAATCACGGGGGTGAATAACAACTTTATTTGAAAATGCCCCTAATAACCAGTGACATTTCTATTGAATAAACTATTTTGATGTTATATATCCGCGTTTTTTTATTTCTTCATAGATATAACATATGAGGTCATATTTTAATGATTGTAGTATGGTAATCACTAATTTGTTTAAATATCAACTTGTTTATCTTTTAAATAACTTACTTTAATAGAAGTGTAAAGCAGTGGATATATTTAAGAGAGTTTAGTTTGTATTTCGCTACAAAACAATTCATCTACTATTCTGAATTATGTTGTCCAGACAATTTAACGTAAGCTATCTCATCGCATTACAGCTGACATATCTAGATAGCTCAGCACGACTGGTATTAACAATATACCAACTTCACCTTTTTCTAATTTATATGTATAAAGTGTGTGTGTAAAATAATATCTATCTGTTTGTCTTTCATGAATTGATCTGTAATGCTTATTTCAAATAATACATAGAGTGGGACAACGAAAGACATATCACATAAATTTGATGACAATCTTGTAGATATTTATATTTTAAGTGTGTGATTATCTACATGACAAAGATATTAGATTATTCAACATCTTACATGAAATATGCGAAATATAACCTTGCTCATGTCCGTTAACGTATTTCCATTTATCTTCTAATGATTTTGTCGGAGGAAGAATAATGGCGTGCTTGATCCTACTCAAAGACTCTGTGAACGGAGATTACTCAACTATTTACAACCATTTTGAATATATGAAAGCACCAAGTGGCGATAACAAAACTGAATGACTGTTTAAATAAGTCTACAGTCCAAGAACCGTGCTCGTTCCCTCGAAATAGTTTACGTCTAATGGACGGTTTTCACACACGCACATACACACACACACATACACACACAGATTTCATCAACCTGAAGCGATTAGTTAAAAGTGCTTGTCCAATAATTCAGTCAGTAGCATCGAATGCGCCGATCATTGGTAAACAGAAGTAAATTTCTATTCTGAGTTTGTACATTCTACTTAAGTCGGTCATTAATTTTGTTAGTTTCTTGAATTTTATAGATATTTGATATCATAGACTCGAAACCTGACATCTATATTAAAATATTTCGTCACATCGTGCTTCTAATGCACATTATGAAGCAGCTTATGTCGAATTTTGGCTGCTGATTTTATAGTTTGTTTCGAATAATCATTTACAGATTTGACAGTTCAAATGTGTTTGCATTAGAAGGTTTAAATTATCATTCAGTGAGTTATATAGTTTATACAAGAAACACATTTTCGTTTCCATTACTTTTATGCCATTTATGGAGAACATGTCTACTCTATCGTTTCTGCTCTTATGTTAACTAGTATAACCAATGTATATTGAGATAATTATGTCACATATTTTATCTTTTTGTTTGAGGAGATTTGGTACAGAATAACGTTATCTCGTGTACGACTTATAACTATAATTGTTGTACTATTTGTAAAACTGCATACACGACTTTAATGCGATAATCCGGTTCACTCATATAATGTTAGATTGAAGACCCCAGCCAGAATTATAATTTGGATTATATAATAGGTCTGCAGCTAGATCGATTTTATGCATTTAGTTTGCAACTAGGATTTCGCGCTTTTACATCCTTTGCTTTAAACTCCCGAATCGATCAGTTTTAATGATAAAATGTTGGAAGCAGTGTATGCAGGGAAGTAATATGTGAATGCTATGATTTGATACTTTGAAATATAAAAGGAATATATTATTTCTAACTTCGACATCTGCATACGACTCTTGCTTCATATTACATAACAAATAGTGAGGCCAATGACATAAGGGGCAACTACATAAAATATTACATCAAAAAGAAAAACAGTGCATGTAGCTGCTGTATAAGAAACGAATGAACAATTTTAGCTCTCTACCGTGAAGGAATAATCAATACAATTAAAATCGCGTTTTGGATCAAGGCCTCTACTACCAATATACCAACGCATCATAGTTATATAGGGGTAAAACAAATCTGCTTAAAAATCCTATGTAATAAAACATAAGATTTTATGCCACAATGGCAACATTTAAGCGAACAGAAATCTTTGCACGTGAGATGAGTGTCATTCAAGATTTTCAAGAATAGTGTGTTATAAAATTAAGGCACGTAAAAGTGTCACAGATAATTAGTCGTCCAACTGACAACTTGATTTATTACAACAATCTAATTTAAAATTGCTCAAACTGTTCCCAATTTTCAAAAGGCCCCATAATATAAGTCTAATAACACATCGGCTATTCACACAGTAGTCATATAATTTTCTGTTGTTATGGTTGAATTGTATGATTGTTGAAAGACTGATCAACTTGAATAGAATAATGTAATTGTGGATATACAAATTATATATATATATATATATATATATATATATATATACATATTTTCTTCCCTGACTCACACTCTGGGTTTTCCTTATATCGTCCGTCAATTCTGCAGCAAAAATATGACATTGCCACCTGTAATTTCTTTCCTCTCCCAGCCATTCTTTCCATTCAGCAGGCCAGCAACGACCTATGAAGCCTTCTAATTTGTGTGTTCCTTCTTTTCATCAAACCTCACTCTCAGATGCTTTCCTTGCTCCTGTTTTTTTTTTCCTTCTTGTACATACATACCGTTTCCTTTTCAAAAGAACTATACGTACAATCACTGTATGAAAACCTTTATGCACCTCAAATAATTTCGTATGTGCTTTCAAATTAACTCTCGGAAATTTTCACAAGATGCCTAACAGTTTCGCGGAGCCGTTAGTGTGAGATGAATTGATGTCGGTTACAGCACTCCTCGAAATTTCCACTCTGGTATTCTCAATTCACAACAATATTCTAAGTGCTTGATTGCAACTATTTATATTAGTGAAATCCCACTGTGAAAATTTCTGTAACTTCAGGAACATGCATGCCTGTAGCATGAGTTTATATGTTAGTATGCTTTTGCGTATTCACACATGTTTATGCATGCGCAATTATATGTTTATAATGCCTTACGAATGATTATTTATACAGAAATAGGTCTCGTGTATATGCATTGAGTTGAATATGTACATCTAGATATGCTGCTGAATATATGCACTTGGGTATATATGTATATAGATAGATATATACATAGATACAGAAATTGATGGGGATGGAGTGATATACGACCTCGTTGGATATATATTAATCTGCACCAAAAATTGTTTACTTCAAATAAAAATGTATGAATGCCACGCCACTTCTAATAAGAATAGGTGCATATACACTCGCTGGACATGACTGGAACAATTGAATTCACATCCAAAGTGACGAAGGATTATAAAAGAAGATATAGAATAGAATTTATTTTGTTCGTGAATACATTTGTATTTGATTGCCATTGTGGAATATTTGAGTTACAATCAGAGGCAATCCAAAACCGCATCCAGAATTCATTACATAATGTAAATCAATTGTTCACCATGTCGTGCAATGAGGTCGAAAACTTATCATAGATTCAAACTAAGATTATTGGCCGTGGAAACATGCAGAGGTTTAACAATATCTATACACACACGTGCGCACACACATACTTACAAACATGAATACAAGCAGGGAAGTGAGAGTGAAGGTACGTACATGCAAACAGGTGTGAAATGTGTGGCTTTTACTTGTTTCAGTCATTTGACTCCATGTTTGAGCACCGCCTTGAAGAGGTTTAATCGAACAAATTGATCCCACAACTAATGTTTTTAAAGCCTAGTACTTATTCTGTCGTTTTCATTTGCCGACTTACGGGAATATAAACCCTCGAATACCGATTTTGAAGTGGTGGTAATGAGGGACAAATACAGACATATACATATACATATGTGTGTGTGTGCGTGTCTGTAACCATCTTTCAGTTTCCATTTGCCAAATCCATTCACAAGGCGTTGGTCGGCCCGAGGTTATAGCAAAAGACAATTGCCCACTGTACCAGCAAAGGGGCACTGACTCCGGAACCATGTGGTTGGAAAGCAAGCTTCTTACCAGACATCCACGTCTGCGCTTGTGTACGTGTGTAAGCACGTGTATGTATGCGTTTGTGTGTATGTGTCTTCCACTACCACTTCAGACTTGGCGTGTTTAAGTTCACTTAACTAGAAGTTCGGTCAATAAGGCATATAGAATAAGCAGGCTGAGAAAAAAATTATCAGTCCTTCTGTTGATTTCTTTAGCTAAAACACTTGAGGCGGTGTTCCCATATGGCCGTAGTCATATGGGAACACCGCAGTCATATGACTGAAAGAAGATTATATATATATATATTATATATATATTATATATATATATATATATATATATATAATATATATATATATATATGTGTGTGTGTGTATATATATATATATATATATATATATTTACATATACATTTATATATATATGTACATATATATATTTGTATATATATATATATATATATATATATATATTATATATATATATATATATATATATATACACTTGTACATAGACGCATATGAAAGCTACATCCATGAAGAAAACTAAGGCTACAGATTTCTTTGAATACTAATAGTTGCACTGCCATATGACTATACACAGCGAATTAGTTGACCTAATTGAATATATGATATCCCTTACCGGGCCATCGTCTCAAAAGCCACTATGAAATTCGGATTATATACAGAAATTCTCGCTTTACAACATTTTATTCATGGCAATAAAATTTTATATTTCCAGCTCTCCCATACATTAATACATAAAAGGATTTTTTATACGCACATTATCGATGATAATTTAAATCGTAAACACATTAATTCAGGATAGAAAATACATTAAATATGCGAATGCGGGTCCGTTCAAAGATTAATATATAGATTTAGGGACTGTCAAATATCAGAGAATAAGCTAGCACACGAAGGAATATAAATATTAAATACTTGCTTACACATATACGGAGACGCAAACATACATATCAGACACACCCACGCATGCTATACACAAGCAAGTACATTCATATGTGCGCACATATTCATGCTCATGCATCTATTTTCCTGGAGATATACGAGTAATAATAGATACATTCAATATAACTAATGTGTTTGTGTCTTAGCTTTGCTTATATGTATGTGTGAGTATATATATATATATATATATATATATATATATATATATATATATATATATATATATATATATATATATATATGCATATATATGTGTGTGTACGTGTGTGTGTGTATACACGCGCTCACACACACATACATAAATAAATAAATATATATATATATACGTTTGTGTATGTATACATAAATGTCGAATATTTGAATGTAAGTGCATGATTATGACCAAACGTGAATAATATTGTATTTTTTGTGAAAGACGTTTATATTAACGATAATTATAGGACTGTCGTACCCTGCTTTGCTAGTGAAAGCCTGAATATATGGAATATATATCACCGGAGAATACGGTCTCCCATAAAATACGGCTCTTTCAATCGTATTCTAATAACCTAATATCGGGAATGTTAATTGAATCCTTTATGGCATTGCAGGAAATTTCTGCATTGTATATAAACACAGGCTCACCTAAACAAACGTGCATTAATACACATATATATGTGGATGTTTGTATTTATACGTGCGTGTGCGTGTACCTGTATGCATGCGTGTGTTTGCGTATCTGCGTGTGTGAGTGCTTATATATCTGTGCAAACGTGTACGGGGTGTATACGTTCACAGAATGTGTTGATTGTGATCGTTGAAGCTATGTGAAGGTTATTCGGAAGTGATACGCATACATATTCATCCATAGAGACATGAAAGAGTCAGAGGACAGCATCGCTTCATTTTCTTTACCTATTCCCCTTTGTGTATGTATACATAAATAAATCCACACACAGTTATATATTTAATTATAAATATATATACATATATATATACACATATCCATATATATACACACACATATATACATATATATATAATATATATATATATATATATATATATATATATATATATATAATATATATATATATATATATATATATATACACATATATATACATTTCTATTTATTTATCTATTTATAAAGCAATATATATATATATATATATACTTATAAAGATATATATATATATATGCAAAATCACACGCACATTCATATATGTTTATATGTATGTATGTAATTATGTTCTAGTGCTTATGAATTAAATTCCAAATGTGTTCTAATCTAACAGTATTCATATTCCCATAATCCACATTCGTGCGTGTTTTAGATTGTTTTTTCAAGTATCCTATACTATATAACACCACAATAAGAATGCAATAAATATACAGATATAGAAAAACTTATATGTATACATGGACATTTGCGTGTGTGTGCGTGTGTGTGTGCACGCGTTTGGCCATATTTATGTATACATGGATATTCTGTTTCCGCATAAACTATGACATTCCGATGCTTAAGGCAACGTACTCAATGTATAGCATAGGTTAAAAATATTTACATTTATTAAATTGAAATATATGCGTATTTTAATATACATTTCGCGTCTTTCAATTTACAAATATGATGTAAATAATTTTATATTCACACACTCAAGTAGACGAATAAAGGAATCGATTAAAGAAATAACAATGAAAAATATAGACATTTTTAAAGGAGATATTTATGACAAAATATGAAGTAAGTAAAAGTGGATGTGAATAAAGCATCTTGAACTCAACGTAAAAGGCGATGACTTTCTCGATAAAGTCTTTCTCGAATAGTATTTTGCGGGCCAAAGCTTAGAATTTCAATCAGGATATAAGTCTCTATAATAGAAAGTATATTTTAAAGTCGTTACACTTTGTAGCTGAAGGACTTCTGTTGTTTTTTTTTAATATTTGATTTCGGATATTTAGGAATTATTTCGATGTTTGGCCCTCGTTATTGGACGATATCTGCTACCATGTAGAGCATGCCGGTGTGGTAATTCTCTTGTGAATCAAGAGTTTATGTAAACAGTCAGTAAAAAATAATACTGAGCCATACCGATAGAATATAGCATTTTATTTGATTCGGCACCGAAAGGTAGACTTTTGGCGCATGGAGAGCTGTCGATTTATTCAATGCTGGTCAAAATGGTATTCAGCTTTCCTTTTCCATGGAGATCCCGGATCTACATTTGACATATGCATTAACACTTTTAATAGTTCAGATTTGGCACACGTTATAGCGACTTTTCACTATTTGCCTGTTGTAAATTTCGTTATAACAATGATCTACTGAAGGATACTTGTTGAGATGTGTTTGAAATGTCTTGTTTATCTTGATATTACGTTTAAGGAGGAAAAGCTTTGCAAGCCGGATAAATTTAATGGATAAAATAGTTTAAATGGTTGGCGTATTGACTGATTCATTTTTAAGCCAGTATTCAGGACAGCATTTTTTAAAGGATGTGTTGGCAAAATGTATTAGAAGGAAGATTTTACAACTCCTAATGAAGAGGAAGCTTTTGACAATCCAGGTAAAAGGGTAAAACATTAAAGCATGGCTCCTTAATTGCTTATTTGCTTTATAGATGGGTATATAGGTATATGTTTCTTGATCTAGAGAATAATGTAAGAAGCCAATTTACGTTGAATTATTTTCGGCATGTATTTTCTGGCCCAGCCTGTTGAATGCTTTAACTAGACACTGAAGGAAAACGTTTAAAGTATGAGCATCACAACAGAGTGGTACTCATAAGCCACGATCTCAGTATAGATGACATTGCATGAAGGGACCTTGTGCCTAATGTGCTCCGATATACGGAATGCTGAAGAGAGCGTGCTCTGATGTAGGAGCTACTGAAAAGTTCCTGACTTTGGGATTAAGAAAATACGGGAGGAACAGTTAGATATGATTATATTCAATGTATTCTCGTCTCAGATACAAACAATTGTTGCAGTGGTTGTTCAGTTTTTCCTATCCTTGTAACAGAAGTTTAGGCCACCAGCCAGGCCTTTTCCGAGCCCTTAAGCCCATGAACTTTACAAACACACACACGTTATATTTAGACACACGCACATACATGCGTCACATATACAGAGAGCTATGCGCACATAGATATTTACATGAAGTAGTAAAACGTGACATATCACCTGTAGCATTCAGCGATCTTATGTACGTGTGTCTCCTAACAGCAGTTAAAGAAACATGGCAGCAACACGAATACAAGGGGTAGAAGAGAGACATATGAAGTCCTCATGAACACATGAAAATGTCTAAGGCACAGAATATATTGTCTACCGATATTTTGGTCACCTGCTTCAGAGTTATTCGCCGATCGGAGAAACACCTTTAAAAAATGTGATTCATATTTTCTGGGTTTATTATATTTTCATAGCACTGCAGGAGGTGAATTCATTCCTTAAAACTTTTCAACTGTAGAGCTGTAGTTATACGAACATTCTTTAACATAATTAAATTCAGCACATTCTACAGAAAACTCATGAATTGTATCTATTATTATATGATGAATTGTTTCTGTTAAAGATGCTATATTTATTTAGATTACAAGATGTTAGGTAGTTGCGTACTGGACTTTCAAGGATCCTTGTTCCAGTCAAATTAATACAGCATACTTCCCTATTTCGTACATATCTCAGACTTGTTTCTAACAATCTTCCAGTGACGCAGACATTTTGGAAGACCCTTGTAACGCTACAAAACATTTTAGCTAACTGGAAATTAAATTGACGCAAAGATAATCCTGAACTATATTGAAAGGACTTTTGAAATCTTAAAAAACTTATAAAGATTTCTTGACGATTACAGGAAAGCACTTTTCTTTATGCCGACAGCAAGTGTATCAATGTCAGTATATATCGACTTACGTAGTAGTTTGGATCTAAAGCAACAATTTCCACAAGAGCAATTTTGTAAGGCCTCTGTGCCTCATAATCCCTTTATTGCTCTGGCGAGATCCTTATATTTCCCTATTAGCTTAGTTTCGTATGTATCTAATCTGCATATGGGATTGTAAATGAATAATCTTCTACTGTTCTTTCTTCTGTTTGTTCACATATATTCGTCTGACAGAATACTATGAACAGCTCCTAGAAGAAATCCCATAAATTTAATAACGGGGCCTCATATCAGTGAGAGGTGGGGTGGTGCGCATTGATGCCGTCGAGAAGTAGGCCCCGAAACGGCGCGCATTCTCTCCCGATGACCCCATACACTTGCTGGTTTCTGGTAGGCGGAGTTCTCGACTTGTAGCACTTGCATGTGCAAGTTGTTTGAAAGATATCTAAGACCTTGTGGTAGGTTGACACTGACAGAACACGAAGACAGTTAGGCATCTTGGAAAGTCAAAGAGGATTGCTCGGAAACACGAGCGGACAACAGGAAAGACTATCGACTAAAAACTGTTGGAGGCTGCGGACTTTCAATCCTCGCCTTTGTAATATGTTGTGGCAGATACGAATGAGAATGACAGCCCCACAATTGATCGAGAGGTGGGAATCGAGAATCAATCAAACCCGGTTAACAAGTAAATGGCATTGGACATGAGTACGGCTATTCATTCGAACAACGAACGCAGTGCAAACGACTTCGGATGCCAGCTGTGCTGTACAACATTTGCAGCTGTGAGAAGATTCAAGATACATCAGGGAAAGACTTGTGAGAAGAAGACAGAGCAGTGTGTATCATCTGATCATAAACACGTGGCAAATCATCCCCGAACTCAAACCACAGCGGATCGATAAATGTTACAGCAAGGTCCTTTTCCCATCAGTAAAGTGCAAGTTATGAAACTGGTGCATTACATAGTACTCAGAGGAAACCGAGGGTTTTGCGGCCTGCTGCTAATGAGAATGGGAAATATCAAGGGTTTGAAAACAAGGTATATCGAGCTCTTTAAAAAAATGACAGGCTCTACAGTGTCTAAACTTGGAAAATTAACAAGCTCAATTTACGGAGCTGGAAATGAATTATTTGGAATGAAAGAGAGTATCCGATTTGCGAAAGGAAAGTGTGGAGCAAGCAGGAGGATCAGGAAAATGAAACCAGCCCAAGAAAGCGATGGAAATGTGCTACAGAAGATGAAAAACTTGGTCTCGCGTTCCTTATGACGATTTGAAAAAGGAAATGTCATTATGTGCAACGACATATCCGCCGACATGAGCGTCGAAAGAACAGTTAAAGTACTCGGGGGGTGACAGTTTCTGAAGGACCCGTACGGGTTTACTTAAAAGCTGTTCGCTGACTGGAAGATTAGCTCTTTATCGTGCACGAAAGAAGAATTGGATGCTCGTATCAAAGAAACCTACAGTGATCCGCAACTTAACCAGCCACTGCCACCGCCACCTGGCCTAAAATATCTCTCAGAACCTGATATCGAATTCCAAATTGGGGACATTATGGAGCGACAGGTGAATGATTTCGTAGGAAAAGCTCGAGCAAAGTGTTCCCCAGGTGTGATGGTGTCTCATATAAAGTTTATAAGTATTGCAATCGTCTGCGAAAATAGCTCTTTGTCCTACTCCGACAGCTGTAGCGCGAAGAGACTCTAAGTACAGCATTGCTGTAAGGCAGAAGGTATATTACCTGTCGAAGGAGGCCAATGCAGAGACTATATCCTTATTGAATGTGGAAAGCAAGATCTTTATGGGAAATCTTTTGAGAAGAACAGTGATATATTTACAGAATAACGGATATGTTGATGAATCTGTTCAAAAGGTCGGTATCTCTGGGATCCCTGGATGCGTTGAACACTGGTTTTCGATTTGGAAAGCGATCCAGGATGACAAAAAGAACAAGAGATCTCTGAACATGGTATGGCTTGAATTAGCTAATGCATATGGCTCAGTACCACACGAATTGCTGATGAGAGCCATGGACCAGTTCCAAATACCAGACAATTTGACCAAAAAAATGAGTATGTATTATGACATTATTTATATTATTTACAATTGACGGATATTTGTCCTCATCTTGCTTCTTGTTGTAACGCAACGTTTCGGCTGATATACCCTCCAACCTTCATCAGTTGTTTTGGGGAAATTTCGAACCTGGGTTCTCATTGCTAAGGTATTTTTCGATGTTATTATTATTGAGTGAGAGAGCAGTGCATGTCATCATAGTGTCACTGCGTTAAGATATACGACGCCCAGTATACCCATCAATACTACCCGTCTGATAAGGTACACTAGGCACCTAGTTATTCTTCTCATCTTCCTTCTGACTGTTTTTCATTTTATTTGCCTTGCTATTTTTTATGGTGTCCTTTTAGTCATCAAGCAGTGGTGATAGAGGTTGCGGTGTGATAGCGTTTGATAACGGTGGGGAAATAGTGACGAAGAATATCTCTCGATCTTTATTTCCCTTCCCATATCTACTTGCAAAAAAATTTGAGCCCATATTTTGTTGCTTTTAAAATTATTAAATTTTGGAAGATGAAACGCAAATTCAAAACTCAAAGGGATAATCGAAACCTTCTAAAACTAATATTCCTAGTTTACTTATTAAAAAACAACAAAAAATACTAAAATAATTCCTTTTAAAATGATAAAATTTAACAATACCCTGAGGTTTCGAACAGACGCACTTTTGTAGCAATTCCAAGAACAATAATAATAATGATAATAATCCTCTCTATTATAGGCGCAAGACTTAAGGGTGCTAGTCGATTATATCGATAGCAGTTCTTGACAGGTAGTTACTTTAGCGACTCCGTAAGGATGAAACACAAAGAGATGGGCAGAATAGTTGGTAAACAGCAAACAAGACCTGCTGTAGTTTGCTGCTAATGCAGAAAGATTTACGAAAATGCGTATGAGTGTGCTAATGGAATCCGAACTCGAATAGCCAACGAGAGAGAAGTAATTCCACATCGTACGGAAGTATATGTTCAGTCCCACCGTGAAACCTACAACTTAAAAGACCAGGAAGCATCATGGAGGTGGCTCAACAAGGGTAAGCTGAAAAAGAGAACTGAAAGTCTAACAATCGCTGCCCAGTATCGGGCATTGAATACCAACTTAGTGAAAAGGACTATATACCACACAAGTGCAACGGACCTCTGCAGAATGTGTAGGAAGAGGGTCGAAAGCGTGACTCACATTGTTAGTGCGTGTGAACGTCTTGCGCAGAAAGAGTACAAGTATAGATACGACAAGGTAACCCAAATCCTTCAGTGGCTACTTTACCAGAAGTATGGATACGTGGTAACGGGTGCTTGATACCAATATACAGTGGGGAAGTTAATTGACGAAAAGAGGGAGGCAAAAACCCTCTGGGATTTTGACTTATGACTTCTAAACATGTGAATACCTAAAGTTATGTGTAGTAGCACGTTATCCACATAATCTCTAACAGAAATACGACCAAACCTGAGACTCACCAAAATTATAATTACAACTGTAATATTGATGATGATGATGATGATGATGATGATGATGGTAATAATAATAATAATAATAATAATAATAATAATAATAATAATAATAATAATAAACAATAAACAAAATAAGCAAACGAGTGTTTGAAATATAAACAGGAAATAGAAGACATAAAAGAATGAGACAACATTTTATCATTCGAATGATTATTATTCATTTTTTTTTTATATTCAGATTGATATTCTCTAAATAGTAATGCTGTTGCTGGGGGTGTTGGAGAACATTAAATACGTTATGATCCATAAAATATATGCGAGTATAATGAGCCAACGCATAATCGATTTACCTGAATCATACAATCTACATATTCACCTATATTCATTCACCTCGATTAATCTATCGATTTTGATTGGTGTTGAGAGTGGAGGAGAAATAAAATACTTAGGTCTTCGTTGGAGGTGCTATTAGAATACGAGCATTTATTCGCGAAATAAACTTTATTAAAGACAAAGTACAAATAAACATGTAAACACCGTTGATGAAAATTCTAAAAGTATTCAATGCGTAAGAGATATACTTTAGATAATTTCAATCAACGAACCAATGAAAAGGCGTATGTATATAATGATTCGGTTTTTCACTCGGCGTTAGAATATAAATGTTCAGACTACTTCTGAATTTAAAATCAGGGGACGTGTATCAACTATATTTGGTAATATAGTTATCGATAGATGCATACACCCACACACAAATATATAACACTCAAACTTAAAATTTCAACTAAATTTTATTGTTTTGATGCTGTGTATGCTGTATATAGGTATACACAAATGCATACATATACGCATATATATATAAATACATATATTCATGTATATATAGAGAGAGAGACAAAGAGAGAGACAGAGAGAGCGAGAGACAGAGAGAGAGACAGGCAGAGAGGCATATATATATATATATATATATATATAATATAATATATATATATATATATATATTGTAGAACTGGTCCTTGGTCTCCTCTGAGCTGTAGAGAGGGGAGCATAGATGCTGAGTAGATGTACTGAGCCAGAAGCTGGCAGAGCGCTGGCTGGGTCAGCCGATCTTTTGGAAGTGGCACAGGCGATTTGTAAGGGCTCTGTGTGTGGTGGTCGCTGCGGTTGATGTGCCGTGTGCAAGTCATTTTGTGTCTGGGCCCCTGTCTCTTGGGGCTCAGGAGGACTGTCGGACGAACGTGCGTTCTGGGAAGCCTTCGGTGCAGAAGCTGGTGAGGAAGAGGACCAAGCCTGGTGACGAGGCGAGACGGCTACGAACGGTGGTAGGTCTACCAAGACCAGGAAGACTGTTCCAGTGTTGGGTGAGATTTGTGTTTGATGGCCGCTTGGGGCTGGTGGAGCCCGACAGGCAGTGCCTAGTGAAAGCCCAAGTGAGGGTCTGGTGGACCCTGGTAGAGGAAGAAGCTGGCAGAGCGCTGGCTGGGTTAGCCGATCTTTTGGAAGTGGCACAGGCGATTTGTAAAGGGCAAATCGAGGAATCGTGCCAGATGGTGAACCAGCGGCAGGGCCAGTTCTGCCAATACAGTAACGCAGTCGATGGAGATGGTGGTCTACCTGTGCAGTTGCGGAAGCGGTCCTCAAGGAGTCGCCGGTGCTTGGTTGGCACTCGATATTGGTGGAAAATGCAGAACGTTTCATCGACCCGGGCGGTCGTCGCTTGTGGAGGCAGCAGGGGCGGAGGATGGTCCCAGTACGGCAGCGAAAGATGAGATATCGGCGACAGGGAACAGTGAAAGGGCGGAACGGTCCCTGGTCTTCGGCCTTAGTTGTGCAGAATGGAGACGGCACAGCAAAGTGCTACGTGGGGTATAGAGCCCTGAGGAAGGTGGCCACTGTGAAGGATTGGCCGGACCCTGCTTGTGTGAGGAGCTAAGGAACTCCCTCGGACGGTGCGCCTATTGTAAGCGGCTGGTAGGAGGCCTCGCGGCCTCGGCGGAGGTTTTACCAAAGCCGCAGAGGGAAGATGCCAACCTGTGGCCGGTGGTGAAGTGGTGGCCGTGGGAGGTGAGACCCCCGGAGGAGAAACCACCCAAGGGGACCTCCAGTTCCTGGAACATTTGCTGGAGCTCGCCCTTGGAGGTACGAGCTTGGTGTGCTTTTGTCGGGTCGACAAAGCTTAGGTAGGGGGTAGTGTTGTGAATAGGTCAGTCAGGGACACTACTATGACCTACTTTGCTTGGCTTGGAGACTGGAAGTCTACAATGTAAAGTTATAGTCCTTTGTTCTGTCGGATTCACGAAAGAATGATGGCTTTTGGAAAGACCCCTCCCCTTTTGCCGGTCAAGGAAGGGTCAAAGAAACTATCTTATAAAAAGGAGCTGTGAGTCTGTAGATCAGTTCCAGCCGGAGAAATTGAGGTAGTAATATGGCAGACGGAATTACGAAGGAAGCGCAGAGAAAGACAGACACACAGTCATGAGAGATGACAGGCGAGATAGTGACAGGACAGCGTTGAGAACGACGGGCAGACAGTGAGAGGATGAGGGGTTGAGGAAGACATAAACATAGGATTAAACAGCTATAGAGATGGACTACGGTGTGAGGCATTGGCTGTTGTACGGTATGTGTTGATTATTGAGTGTGTTACTTATGTAAAAGAATTGAACAATGTGAATTGAGTAAAGAACTTGATGTGATATAAAGAACAGTGCTAAAGGCTGGAAAAGAAATGAGACCGTAAAAAGACATTGTGAATAAAGGAAAAAAAAGAGTTGTTGAAATGTAAAAGAACGTAGAAAAAGAGGACTTCAATGTGATTTGATCTGAACGTTACTTGTTTTAATTGGATTCGAACTATTGTATATTGCATCTGCATACTGTATAAATGCTTTGATCTGTTGCATGTATTTTCTTTAATTTATTTGAATTGTTGTATACCTGTTGTTTTCTTTAAATGTATTTGATGTAATAATGATTGTTATAAACCGTTGTTAAATGTAGCCAAATGCCTTCCGCCGTCTTCTCTTTGTGGCCTGTTCCTACTGTTTGTTATCGTCGTTCTCTCCGGTCGCCGGTTCGAGTTCGTCGCTGCCATTCCCCCACCGAATCGTTTCTGTGTGGCGAATTCTCCGTTCGGATGAGCGACGGCAATTGGGGTTCCGTAACAATATATATATATATATTATATATATATTGTAGAACTGGTCCTTGGTCTCCTCTGAGCTGTAGAGAGTGGGAGCATAGATGCTGAGTAGATGTACTGAGCCAGAAGCTGGCAGAGCGCTGGCTGGGTCAGCCGATCTTTTGGAAGTGGCACAGGCGATTTGTAAAGGGCTCTGTGTGTGGTGGTCGCTGCGGTTGATGTGCCGTGTGCAAGTCATTTTGTGTCTGGGCCCCTGTCTCTTGGGGCTCAGGAGGACTGTCGGACGAACGTGCGTTCTGGGAAGCCTTCGGTGCAGAAGCTGGTGAGGAAGAGGACCAAGCCTGGTGACGAGGCGAGACGGCTACGAACGGTGGTAGGTCTACCAAGACCAGGAAGACTGTTCCAGTGTTGGGTGAGATTTGTGTTTGATGGCCGCTTGGGGCTGGTGGAGCCCGACAGGCAGTGCCTAGTGAAAGCCCAAGTGAGGGTCTGGTGGACCCTGGTAGAGGAAGAAGCTGGCAGAGCGCTGGCTGGGTTAGCCGATCTTTTGGAAGTGGCACAGGCGATTTGTAAAGGGCAAATCGAGGAATCGTGCCAGATGGTGAACCAGCGGCAGGGCCAGTTCTGCCAATACAGTAACGCAGTCGATGGAGATGGTGGTCTACCTGTGCAGTTGCGGAAGCGGTCCTCAAGGAGTCGCCGGTGCTTGGTTGGCACTCGATATTGGTGGAAAATGCAGAACGTTTCATCGACCCGGGCGGTCGTCGCTTGTGGAGGCAGCAGGGGCGGAGGATGGTCCCAGTACGGCAGCGAAATCGGCGACAGGGAACAGTGAAAGGGCGGAACGGTCCCTGGTCTTCGGCCTTAGTTGTGCAGAATGGAGACGGCACAGCAAAGTGCTACGTGGGGTGTAGAGCCCTGAGGAAGGTGGCCACTGTGAAGGATTGGCCGGACCCTGCTTGTGTGAGGAGCTAAGGAACTCCCTCGGACGGTGCGCCTATTGTAAGCGGCTGGTAGGAGGCCTCGCGGCCTCGGCGGAGGTTTTACCAAAGCCGCAGAGGGAAGATGCCAACCTGTGGCCGGTGGTGAAGTGGTGGCCGTGGGAGGTGAGACCCCCGGAGGAGAAACCACCCAAGGGGACCTCCAGTTCCTGGAACATTTGCTGGAGCTCGCCCTTGGAGGTACGAGCTTGGTGTGCTTTTGTCGGGTCGACAAAGCTTAGGTAGGGGGTAGTAGTGTGTGAATAGGTCAGTCAGGGACACTACTATGACCTACTTTGCTTGGCTTGGAGACTGGAAGTCTACAATGTAAAGTTATAGTCCTTTGTTCTGTCGGATTCACGAAAGAGTGATGGCTTTTGGAAAGACCCCTCCCCTTTTGCCGGTCAAGGAAGGGTCAAAGAAACTATCTTATAAAAAGGAGCTGTGAGTCTGTAGATCAGTTCCAGCCGGAGAAATTGAGGTAGTAACATGGCAGACGGGATTACGAAGGAAGCGCAGAGAAAGACAGACACACAGTCATGAGAGATGACAGGCGAGATAGTGACAGGACAGCGTTGAGAACGACGGGCAGACAGTGAGAGGATGAGGGGTTGAGGAAGACATAAACATAGGATTAAACAGCTAATAGAGATGGACTACGGTGTGAGGCATTGGCTGTTGTACGGTATGTGTTGATTATTGAGTTGTGTTACTT
>NC_043003.1:74294461-74319461 GCF_006345805.1 Octopus sinensis | reverse complement strand
TGCGTGGCATCTCGGGTGAGTGTCTTCTGCTATAGCCAGGGGCCGACCAATGTCTTGTTAGTGGATTTGGTAGACGGAAACTGGAAGAAGCTTGTCGTGTATATGTATATATATATATGTGTGTTTGTGTGTCTGTGTTTCTACCCCAGGCATTGCTTGACAGCCGATGCTGGTGTGTTTACGTCCGCGTCACCTAGTGATTCTACAAAAGAAACCGATAAAATAAGTACTGGGCTTACAAAGAACAAATCCCGGAGTCGATTTGCTCGACTAAAGGCGGTGCTCCAGCATGGCCGCAGTCAAATGACTGAAACAAGTAAAAGAGTAAAAGAGTATACATATATACATACATATAGATATATACATATATACACATATACATATATACATATATACATATATATATATTCTCCTTAAGTACATAGACGCTCTCTTTCTCTACTTCCTCCCTACCCCCTATTGCACTATTAGATTAATATAAATTAATATAATATAATTAGATAGATAGATAGATAGATAAAATATCAAGAATGTCCAGAACCTGGAAACGTGACGAACTGGCGTGGTTCCTACGAGGGTGGCAATGCGCTGACGGAGAAAATCCAAATAATATAGTTACGGCGCTGAAGAACAACGGATACAAAAGGACGTCAGCTCAAATAGAGCGGAAGAAGCAAGAATTTATACCCTCCTACGCACTTGTCAGATCGCACATTAACACGCTGGATGCCATTTTTGACAGCGAAAAACGCGAACAAAGTAAAGATGGCAAGGATAGAGATGCGGGCGCTGATGAGGAGGATAACCCCCACCTGGTAGACGCCCAGGAAGAAAACTCCAGTGAGAGGCCTGCCAGGGAGATGAACCCAGGTGCGGATGCTCCTACCAGCACCAAAAGCCATGGACATGCGCAACTCCATTGTCTCCCGAGACAAAAAGGATGCCAACCAACCAATATATATATATATATACACAATAATATGTTACATTATTCGATAGTCAGGATAAAACTCTGAGTTTCAGATGCCGAAGTGGAAATCCACGACATTTCTTCGGTTATCTGGCTATTTGAAAATGCTATGAAAAAATACCGTTATACAAAGTGAAATTACTGTGTTATAACTCTGCTTGCCTGCGTAGTTATTCATCGCTCGCATTTTTCCCCATAAAAATTATATAAAAATACATAAAAAATATATAAAAAATATATAAAAATATATAAAATGTATGATAGAATGTGTGAAGAGGTAAAAAAAACCTTCTTATAACACAGTAATTTCCCTTTGTATAACGGTATTTTTTCATAGCGTTTTCAAATAGCCAGATAAGCGAAGATATGTCGTGGATTCCCACTTCGGCATCTGAAACTCAGAGTTTTATCTTGACTATCGAGTAATTTAACATATTATTGTATAGATAAATTTCCTCTATTTACATAATATTGATGTCTCTTTCTTTCTTTTGTTATCTTACCGTTTTACCAATATATAATATATATATATATATATATATATGTGTGTGTTCTGTGTGTGTGTGTGTGTTGTTTGTATGTGGTGTGTGTTTGTTTACTATGTGTGTGTGTGTGTGTGTGTTGTTGTGTGTGTGTGTGCGTGTGTGTATATATGTGTGTGACAAACAGACGCTATCTGACCAGCGGGCACGAACACATCTATTCACACCCGCATACTAACCTCCTGATAACCCCAAAATCATTCATGCATAAAGGGGAAGTATACACCACATTGGCTACTTCCTCTGTTCTCTCAGTTCAGCCTTTCTGCTAATCCCAACAGGTCAGTAAAAACATATTCTCGCCTTGTACTTAAAATATTCTGAGATGTATAAAAAAGCCATTCTAATTTTTGCTGTCAAAAGGCTGTATATATATACCGAAGATTGTATATATATACATGTAATGTGACAATTTGCGACAACCAATAATTAACGCAACCAATTCCCAATAATATATTTGTTTTATCCTTTTCTGCCAAATTTTCCCAAACATTCTCATCACACTATTGAACTTCTCTGTTACCAAACACTATATCTATACATGTAATGTGACAATTATGTATAAAAAAACATTTTTGAATTCATAATATCCAATGTGACAATTATGTAAAAACCTTTTTGAATGCATAATACTCAATGTGACAATTATGTAAAAACCTTTTTGAATGCATAATACTCAATGTGACATTATGTAAAAACCTTTTTGAATGCATAATACTCAATGTGACAATTATGTAAAAAACTTTTTTTGAACCCATATTATTCAATGTTTCCTTAAATGTAACTTTTGACGATCTTTTACCAAAGAGTGAAACCGGTTAAGTAAATAAACATCGTTTAAATTGCATTTTCAAACCTTTTTTCTTATATAATCCCACTCGTGCGATACCCCACAACTCAACTTTTTTATATATATATAAACATCACACGAGTCCCGAAAATGCCACCTAAATCACAACAAGCAGAATCTTTAATGAACCAAAATATCCTAAAAGAATTACAAGAAATCTCCTCGAAACTTTCAACCATAATAAACAATGTCGAACAATCGCACTTATACCTAAATGGACTCATGGAGGCCAAAACAACCAATCAAATCCCTGACATCATCCCAACACTGCAAAACCTAATGAAATCCACAGAGACGGCAGTCTCCCAAAGCAGGAGCAAATAAAGACGCTTCTCAATTAAAAGCTCTCTTAACAACACCTGGAGTAAAAATCTCAAAGCGCGTAAGTTTGCCTTCTGGAATTTCATAAAAAATAACAACAAAGCTGACATTTATGAAAAGTGGCTCAACTCCACCCCTATCATCCTACCCAGAAAACTACAAATAAAACCCATCCAAAATGAACCAGAAAACCAAAAAACCTCAGGGAGAGAACTAGCTTTTGAAAAATTCAAGACGGAAGTAGAACTCTTGCGGCTCAGAGCCAACGCCAGTGAAGAAAAATCCAAGACCCTTGACAATGAAATGCAGATTGAAATCTCAAAACACTGTGAAGGAGCACTCCTTGATGAAACCACCAAACTCTGGAGAAAAAACTGCGAGGATGAAGAAATAACATCCCTCCAGCGAATGGAAAAAAACAGCTGGTTCACCAATTATGAAACAGAGTTCACAAAGGAACACCTTTCTAGCAACCCATATTTTAAAATATCTACTTCAACTCACACCCCTCGCCAAAAACAAAGAAAACCAACCACAAAACACCGAACACACACCACCCCTAACATCGACAACAACAACAACAGAACTTACAGACAGCACCACAATCCCATCAAAAGAACCGAGACACCCATCATCACACGACAAAACTTTACCAGACAACGTAGACCCCACCCCACACAAGAACCGTTCCAGATTCGGAGATCCTACCCATCACTTAGAAACCCATCTCTGAACTATGATTGTAGATTCCAACCCAAACCGCTCCTAACTCAGAGTTCTCCCCCAACATATAGGATTCACTTCTAAACCATGAATATAGTTTCCAACCCACTCTAAGGAACCAACATTACACCCAGGACAAACAACCCAAACCCTGGAATAACCAAAACTTTTCCAGGAGGCCACACCAACAACCCAGACCCTGGAACAACCAAAACCTCCTCAACAGACAACATAGCAACGGGGGACAGAATCACAACAACCAAAACCTCTTCAACAGACATGTCAACGGGGGACAGAATCACATACAGCAAAATACCACAAATAGAAGAACCCCCAGGATTCCTTTTTTAGGCAAGGGCATCAGTTTCCACGACCAGATGGTAGATACCAACCCCGAAAAACCAAAAATAGTGAATCTTTCTAACCTAAACCTGTCGACACCACAAATAAAAATCTTTCAAGAGGACTAAAATTCACCCCAACTCCGCAATACCCTAACCTGAGGGAAATACAGGATGACATCTCGCACTTCTGCAGAAAATTACGCCTCACAGAGGAATTTTTTGACAGGAAAACTAATAATATCGACGATTCAATGGTCTGTAACAAAAGCAACTATAATCCATAAAAGGCAAAAACAAAACCTTAGACAAATTTTGCGATTACATCTCCAACTTCCCTTATGGTGAACTCCCACAACCTAAACTGAAACCCAACACCAGTAAAAGAGAATGGGAAATCATCCATACGCTACGAGACAATCATGACGTCACAATAAAGGAAGCTGATAAGGGTAGTACGGTCGTTGTTATGAATACAGAGCAATATAAAAACTCTGTATCTCTCCTTTTAGAGGATACCACATACTACGAAAGAGTAGTCGACTACCAGCAATCCAAAACAATGACCAATCTGAAGGCACTCATTTACCAACACCGGAATGACTTGACAGCAAAGGAATGCGACTACATTACTAAATTTAATTGCAAAACCAGCACACTCTATGGGCTTCCAAAAATACACAAGAGTCAAATTATCACAGAAGCTTGCAAAAAGTCCACTTCAACCTGCATCACTATACCACATCCCACTGATCTCAAACTGAGACCAATAGTGGCAGGCCCAAGTTGTGTGAAACACACAGACTTAGCAACTTTATAGATATCATCTTAAAGCCAATACTGAAAACACATTCCAAGTATTGTAAGAGATGACCTGGACCTATTAAACCATCTCCCCAAACATGCCGATAAAGACACCTTAATCGTTTCTTTTGATGTTATTAATCTTTACACCACAATCCCACATGAATTTGGACTGGAAGCCATTAAATTCTGGCTGGATAAATATCCCAATGAGATCCCGGAAAGAATTAAAAAAGAATTCATAATTGAGGGCCTCAAATTTATTCTGCAAAACAACTTCATGTATTTCCACAACAACACTTACAGACAGGTCTCAGGTACTGCAAGGGGTACGAAAGTTGCACCTACCTATGCAAACCTGGTGATGGCCTACCTGGAATCACATATCTATGAAAAATCCAAATATAAGTACGGCCAGTCTTTCCACAAAACCTGTTGGAGAACTGGAAACGCTACTTAGATGATTGCCTCATCCTATGGTCCCACACACTCGACCAACTTATAGACTTCAAAAACCTTATCAACAGTGTAAATAACAACATTCAATTCACAATGGAATATAGTCAGGACCAACTCCCTTTTCTTGACATCCTAATCATTAAAAAAGGCGTCAACATTGAAACTGACATCCATTACAAACCCACTGACTCTAAACAATACCTTCTATTCACCTCCAATCACCCAAAACACACAAAGACAAATATCCCCTTCAACCTAGCGAGAAGAATCTGCACTATTGTCTCAAATGACACAACACGAAATAGAAGACTCCGGGAACTAAGGGCAATTCTTCTCGAAAGACATTACGGCATGCACTACTAGTAGACAACGGAATAGAACGGGCCAAATCAATCAACATTCAAGACCTTCGAAAACCCAAACACATCCACAGTACAGTCAATAGCCTCCCTTATCTCTCAACACACAACCCAAGGAATGCAGAAGCTTACACTATTATATACAACAACATTCCACAACTAAATCAAGACCCACGCCTGAAAAAAATACTGGCAGCTCATAAAATAATAAAAAGTAAGAGACAACCTAAATCCCTAAAAAACCTCCTCACCAACGCAAAATTACACAACACAAACCCACCGCCCACCATCATAAAATGTGGTCGCCCCACATGCAAGACCTGCATCCACCTCATTGAGGGATCATCGTACAAGTTCCACTCGGGACACACATTCATCATAAAAAATAATTTCACGTGCGCATCAAAAAATTTACTCTACGTCATAAGGTGTGAAGGATGCCATGAAGATTACATAGGGCAAACGAGCCTTACCCTCAGAGACAGAATGACAGTTCACCGACAACAACTGAGGGACCCCTCCACAAGACAGATACCACTAAGTGGACACTTAGACCTTTGTGCACACAATAAGTCCCCCAAATTCTTAGTCTTCCCACTATACCATGCTCGGACAACACCACAGACCAAACACGAATAAATAAGGAAAGTAATCTTATTCAAAAATACAGACCACAACTAAACATACTCTAACATACCCCCTGAAACACATCCAGAGCAAACACACAGGGACGCGCGCACGCTCACAGCATCGTGCGGGCGGGCACATGCGCGCATCGGCACGCATAGGACACACTAGCGGGCATTGACCACACACATACGTGGCATGCAACACGCATGCATTATATATATGTAGGTGATGTATGTGTGTGAGTGTTGTGTGGTGTGTGGGTGTGTGTGTGTTGTGTGTGTGTGTGCACGTGTGTGGTGTGTGTGTGTGCGCGGTGTGTATATATATATGTGTGGGGGTGTGTGTGCACTGTGTGCGTGTGTGTGTATGTGTGTGCGTGCGCGCACGTTGTGTGTATGTGTGTGTGCACGTGTGTATATATGTGTGTGTGTGCACTGTGTACGGGTGTGTGTGTATGTGTGTGTGTGAGCATTATGTACGTTGTATATATTTACATGTGTATTTGTTTTTAAATATATATATATATATATATATATGTGTGTATGGTGTTGTGTGGTATATGCATGGTATGTGTGTATATGTTAGTACTTTGTTTGTGTGTGTGTGGGGGGGGTGAATTTTTTATATATATATATGTATGTGTATGTGTGTGAAAAAATATTAGTATGTGCATGTATGTATGTATGTATGTGTGTATATATATAATATATATGTATATATATATTTGTATGTGTGTATGTGTGTGTGTGGTATATTATTTGCTTGTTTATGTGTGTATAAACATGTACATTATTTGCATGCGCATTGTGTATATGTATATTGTATGTATGTGTATTGTATATGTATGTGTACAATTAAGTGTATATATGTGTGTGTGTAGTGTGCAGTGTATATATGTATATTGTAGGTGTGCTATATATGCGTGAATACAGGTATGTGCATTGCGTGTATATATATGTATACATTGTGTATGTATGTTATGTGTGTGTGTGTGTATATATACATTATATGTATGCGTACGTGTATGTGTATGCGTTGTATGTATGTGTATTGTGGGTATATGTGGTACATCTATGTATGTGTATGTAAACACTATTATATGTATATGTGTATATATGTATATGCATTGTCTATATATATATATTATATGTATGTGCTGCGTATGTATATTGCATGCATATATTGTGTATGTATATTGCTTACATGCTGTATGTGTATATTGTATGTGTGTATATATATGCTAGGTGTATTTGTGTGATATTTATATTATGTATGTATGTGTGCGTGTGTTGTGTGTGTGTGTGTGTGTGTGTGTTGTGTGTGTATGTGTGTTATATATCTGTGTATTATATATAGATACATATTATATGTGTGCTGTGTGTATATGTGATATATGTGGGTGCGTTTGTTGGTGTGTGTGGTGTGTTCTGTGTGTGTGTGTGTTGTTTGTATGTGGTGTGTGTTTGTTTACTATGTGTGTGTGTGTGTGTGTTGTTGTGTGTGGTGTGTGTGTGTATATATGTGTGTGACAAACAGACGCTATCTGACCAGCGGGCACGAACACATCTATTCACACCCGCATACTAACCTCCTGATAACCCCAAAATCATTCATGCATAAAGGGGAAGTATACACCACATTGGCTACTTCCTCTGTTCTCTCAGTTCAGCCTTTCTGCTAATCCCAACAGGTCAGTAAAAACATATTCTCGCCTTGTACTTAAAATATTCTGAGATGTATAAAAAAGCCATTCTAATTTTTGCTGTCAAAAGGCTGTATATATATACCGAAGATTGTATATATATACATGTAATGTGACAATTTGCGACAACCAATAATTAACGCAACCAATTCCCAATAATATATTTGTTTTATCCTTTTCTGCCAAATTTTCCCAAACATTCTCATCACACTATTGAACTTCTCTGTTACCAAACACTATATCTATACATGTAATGTGACAATTATGTATAAAAAAACATTTTTGAATTCATAATATCCAATGTGACAATTATGTAAAAACCTTTTTGAATGCATAATACTCAATGTGACAATTATGTAAAAACCTTTTTGAATGCATAATACTCAATGTGACAATTATGTAAAAACCTTTTTGAATGCATAATACTCAATGTGACAATTAAGTAAAAAACATTTTTTGAACCCATATTATTCAATGTTCCTTAAATGTAACTTTTGACAATCTTTTACCAAAGAAGAGTGAAACCGGTAAGTAATAAAACATCGTTTAAATTGCATTTTCAAACCTTTTTTCTTATATATATATATATATATATATATATATTTGTATGTGCGTTTTGTGCGCGCATTGGTGTAAGTGTTATTGTGTTTCAGCTTGCTAACACATCTACACACATAATTCCAAGAGTTAATTCCAAGAGTCAATTCAAGACATGTATAAGGTCTGTTATTATCTTCATAGAATGAATATTAAATTTTAAGTGAAGAATAGAGAAGATAAATAAATTCGCATACAAATTTGATGAACAAATGCAATCTATTTCATATTGCATAAAAATTATGCAATTTATGATTTCAAATTACTGCAGGATAAATAGTAGCACATTTCTCTTGCTGTTTTTGTTGCGCACATTTTGTTGTTTACACTTGAATTGGAATAATGATGTTGTATGAAAGCAAATCTTCTTTGTATAACACTTGGAATACACACACACACACATACACACACACATACACACACACACACTGTGAATTTAACCATTTATTTTTATTGTTCTTAAGTTCATGTAGTGTTCATGCCATGGACTAAATGTTTATAAATTTTCTCATGAAATGAATATTACAATGGCCTGCAGACCAAAATTAGCATTTTCCTAGATGATGGAGGGCATTGGCTTATACACATAGATTTGCGTACGGATGTGTGATTGCTGTTGCGTATATTATCTGAGAATTCTATTTTTGTGTGGTTTTTCTTTTGTTACTGCCATGAAATTTCCTGCTGTCAAATTTATGAGGAAGTTACTATCGAGCGAGTTAAAGATCTGCTGTTTTAGCTATTCAGAGCTTAAAAGTAGAATGGTTAATAAGGAGTCATCATGCGTTCTAACACAGTAGATACAATAGATTAATGAGCAAAATTCTGATGTTCATTATTTTATTAGTCTTCACAGGGACTATGTCGTATAATCAGTAATGTGTTGAAAACACTCTCCTGGGATATACGTTCCAAATCTTAAACTTATGACTTCCTGCCCTAGGTTGATAACACACTGTACCATAGAAGAAGGGCGTTCGGTTTATTTAATATTTGTTCCCTCAAAACTATTCGCCTGGTACTGAATCAGAAATGATTTTATATTCCCTTCTAAATTGCTTATGATTTTGATTTTATTCTTGTGTGCTTGTGTGTATGTGTGATCTCACATATCTGTGTGCACGTGTGAGTGGTTGTGTGCGTGTGTATATGTATGTGTGTGTGTATACAAAGAAAAAGAAGGAAAATAGGGAACGTTACATTTGTGCTTATAAATATTGATAAATAATATATTAGGTTGGATTTCTTTAATTTTCCCATCACTGAATCGGAGGAACTTTATATGATCAACATTATAATAGGTGCGTGTGTCTGTAAATACGTGTTCGTGCGTTTGCTTATATGTGTGCAGACATTAGCATATTGTTTTTTCTCTAACCATTTATAAATACTTGAAATACTAAATCTGGTACAAAATGTCCACTTCCATATCATTAATTGTTAATAATAACTCAGAATTATTAAACTTGTTTAAGTGGATGGAAGGGTTTACAAAATACGTTGTCAAGTAACTGTGAACTGAGGCTGCCAAGAAAGATGAAATGAAATGCTATATTTGTTTTAATATCAGTAACACATACATAAGGCATGCCAAAATATTTCCAAAATATTAAATTGTTTACTTCCTTACAACAGCATAGTCATTCGACACTTCGAATTCTTCTACATCTACAAATTCAAGATTAACATAAGGGGAGATAAGTAAAAAAGAATGTATGTACAAAACTTTTTTACGTGTACGTTTGGATAGGGATGTGTATGCGGAAATATCCACACGTATGCATAAGTATCGCGAAAATATTTCTTCACAAACTCACTCACAACTATCGACTTTAACAATTTTTAAGTTCAAATTTCGGTACAAATTTTGACTTCCCACATGGTCTCCATTACACGGAAGAAACAATTTACATATTTGCGAACAATTAACCAATTTATTCAGACGAAACGTTACCAAGAAATCTGAATGAAAAGATCTAAAACAAAGATATATTATATGCCTGCATTTATTCTCATTCCATAGGTAATTTCAAGGATGTTATACATCTGTATATACACATATACATACATACCTATATATACATACATGTATATATAGATAGATATATAGATAGATAGATAGATAGATAGATAGATAGAAAGAAATATAGATAGATAAATAGATAGAGAGATAGAGAGAGAGAGATAGATAGATAGATAGATAGAGAGATAGATAGATAGATAGATAGATAGATAGATAGATAGATAGATAGATAGATAGATAGATAGATAGATAGATAGATAGATAGATAGATAGATAGATGGATAGATCTATCATTTTAATAAAATTTAATTACTTTTTCTTGACGATGAAATTAACAGCAATTTTAGCAAAACATATTAAGCAACACTAATAATACATCAAAAAAACATAAAAAGAAACAAGCTCTTGTCGTTTTATAAATTTTTAAAAACTTATGATGGTATATATATTATATATATATATATATATATATATATATATATATATATATGCAAGGGTTGCACAAAATATTCGAAACGCCTAACATCATACCATCATAATGTTTGAAAAAATTATAAAAAGACAAGAGCTTGTTTCTTTCTATGTTTTTTTTATGTATTATTAGTGTTGCATAATATGTTTGGCTAAAATTGCTGTTAATTTCATCGTCAAGTAAAACTAATTAAAATTTATTAAAATGATAGATCTATCGGATTTCAAATAGGACACATTTAATGGAGATTTATGATTGAATATTTTAAATATAGTTTACCTACATAATTTATATATATATATATATGCCTATATATATACATATATATTACACACATGCATATATATATACGTATAGATATACTTACATATATATATATATAATATATATAATATATATTATATATATAATATATATACATATAAATATACAGACATATATATATACATCATATATATTATATATATATATTATATATATATAATATATATATATATGTACATACAAATATATATATATATGTAATTTAATTTGTGTACGTTTTTGTTTCAGATATTCCGTCATCTATCTCTCTTTCTTTTTCCCTTCCTTACGCAAAATATCCGATATCTCCCTCTTTGTTACTTTGATAGTGTCCTTAAACAATGTGTTTCTCTTCTCTGCCCTTTACTTCCTCTTTCTTTCGCTAGATGTTACGTTCAGGATTCTTATTCTTTCATTTTCTTTCCCCCTCCTTACGTCTAAAATATACTTCCTATATCTTGTGTGCTATAACTGACGTTTATATTCATGAATATGTATCATGTTTATTTCTGTATTCCTTTCTGTCCAGTATCCTAGGCTCGAAACGTAAAATATTTTTCATTCCCGAGTGTTAAACTAAGACATGTGTTTGTTGTTTACACACCAGTCTTTGTCTTTTTTTTTTGTAAATTCTCACAATATATATATGTATATATACATTTATATGTATATATATATACTTATAGATAGATGTGTATGTGTACATATATATATATATATATATATATATATATATATATACGCGTATATGTTATATATATGTATGTCCATATTAGATATAAGTATATATATGAATATATATATATACATATATACATATATATACATATATATATATATATATATATATATATATATATATACAATATATATATATATGTAATTTAATTTGTGTACGTTTTTGTTTCAGATATTCCGTCATCTATCTCTCTTTCTTTTTCCTTCCTTACGCAAAATATCCGATATCTCCCTCTTTGTTACTTTGATAGTGTCCTTAAACAATGTGTTTCTCTTCTCTGCCCTTTACTTCCTCTTTCTTTCGCTAGATGTTACGTTCAGGATTCTTATTCTTTCATTTTCTTTCCCCCTCCTTACGTCTAAAATATACTTCCTATATCTTGTGTGCTATAAAACTGACGTTTATATTCATGAATATGTATCATGTTTATTTCTGTATTCCTTTCTGTCCAGTATCCTAGGCTCGAAACGTAAAATATTTTTCATTCCCGAGTGTTAAACTAAGACATGTGTTTGTTGTTTACACACCAGTCTTTGTCTTTTTTTTTTGTAAATTCTCACAATATATATATGTATATATACATTTATATGTATATATATATACTTATAGATAGATGTGTATGTGTACATATATATATATATATATATATATATTATATTGCATATAATATATATTATATATATATATATATATTATATATATATATATATAATATATATATATATACATATATACATATATATACATATATATAATATATATAATATATATATATATACATATATATATATATATATATATATATATATATTATATATATATATATATATATATATATATATATATATATATATATAGTGATAGGACACAAAATGTGTCTCAGTAGCCAACCGGAGGAGGTGTCCTCCTCGGGCTACAAGCTACAGAAGCATCCACCCTTAAGGTTTAACCACATTTAAGTGACAAATATAATTCACGATGTCGTGCAGCTACTGTTTATACCTCGCTCAGTGATTTATTATTATTATTATTGAGTGAGACAGCAGTGCATGCCATCAAAGTGACACTGGGGTAAAATATACGAAGCCCAATATACCCATCATGACTACCCGTCTGATAAGGGTACACCAGGCACATGCATCACAACCATGGTGATCTCATATCAAGATAAACAGCACATGACTTTGCAGGTGGGGCCCAGTTAGAATTTTCTTCAGGTTGAGTAGCCCATCCTGCTCAAAAGGTCCCTGAATAAGGGTTGTTTAAGGATGTTGAAAGAACCACCCATGTTTCCAGAGGTGAATTATTCAAACCCCAAAGTATCCCTCTCAACACATGGCTATGATGCTCCCCCACTACTTCTGCTCGTGATCAGAGATGCACATATCGTCAGCCACTAAGGGACATGCTCAACTGGTTAAGGTCAAACAACTGACAAGCAAATCTGTGGTATTGAGCAGAATATTTGCTGTAGCCCATCTTTTATACCAAGACAAAACAATGTACATGATAACACTTCCAATCATTTAAGATCAGAAGCCATGAGAGCCACTGCCTGGTACTGCATCAGGGCATTTATTATTATTATTATTATTATTATTATTATTATTATTATTATTATTATTATTATTAGTATTAGTATTATTATTATTATTATTATTATTATTATTATTATATATATATATTTATATTGCATATAAATATATATTTATATATATATATATATATGTGTGTGTGTGTGTGTGTTGTGTGTGTGTGTGTGTGTGTATGTATGCATGTATATATGTATACCGGAATAAGCACTTAAATGTGAAACAAGGTTGAAAAACAGTAATCAAACACCAGACGAAGAGTAATATGCTTTATTAAAAGCAGCAGAAATATAACGAAATCTGTTACACTGAGTTTCCCGTTCGTCGGACAGTTTTGTTAAAATGGAACAGAAATAACGATATAATCAAAACCAGTTAATGGATACACCTTTAAACATGGATTTGTTTTATTGGCCTTTCAATTAACGGTCTCAAGCATGCAATGAACAAAATCAATGAATTCAATATAAATCCATCCAAATGTAAAATCGAAGAAGATCTTAAATCGGAGGGTAGAATCAAATTACATATTGTAAATAATTATATATAAAATATAGGCACAGGAGAGGCTGTGTGGTAAGTAGCTTGCTTACTAACCACATGATTCCGGGCTCAGTCCCACTACGTGGCACCATGGGCAAGTGTCTTCTACTATAGCCTCGGGCCGACCAAAGCCTTGTGAGTGGATTTGGTAGACAGAAACTGAAAAGAAGACTGTATATATATGTATATATATATGCATGTGTGTTTGTGTATCTGTGTTTGTCCCGCCAACATCGCTTGACAACCGATGCCGGTGTGTTTACGTCCGCGTAACTTAGCGTTTCGGCAAAAGAAACAGATAGAATAAGTACTGGGCTTACAAAAGCATAAGTCCCAGGGTCGAGTTGCTCGATTAAAGGCGGTGCTCCAGCATTAACGCAGTCAAATGACTGAAACAAGTAAATAAAAAAAAAAGTCAATTAATATATTAAAATTTAAATTTTCACGTAGCATTGCATAAATATTTTACAACAGTATACACCCATACTAGACTATATTATAATATGCATAATTACATCAAAATGCACAGATGCATGCACATAGTTACAGGATATAGGAAGATATAAGAAGCATATTTTAAACGTAGGGAGAGGGAAGGAAAAGGAAAGAAGAAAAATCCTGAACGTAACAGCTAGCGAAAGAAAGAGGGAAGTAAAGAAGGAGAAGAGAAACGCATTGTTTAAGGACGCTATCAAAGTAACGAATAGGGTTAGAAAGGATACTTAGCGTAAGGAAAGAAAAAAGAAAGAGAGATAGATGACGGAATATGTGTTACAAAGGCCCAGTTCCGAACATTGCTGACTTCTGAATTTAATTTGATCACTTACTAATTATTTATAGGAACAGTTTCACTAACCTGAAGAATGTCCAGCTCTTTTCCTTTGCCAGGAAGGACACGCAGTGCTTTTCTGGTTACTGAGTTTTTCAAAAATGCTTGACATATGAGGATACTATCTGCTTCATAGATTTTCTTGCAAATCTTTGTTGATCGACCATATACAAACATATGCAACTGTTATAGAAATGTCATTTCCTTGTAATAGTTCTCACACAAAAACTATTTCATGTTCCGTGTTAAGGCATTCTGATGAAATGGTGAACATTTGGACGAACATGTGAGCATACAACTGTTAGCTAACTGTTGTTGGTGTGATATATTCTGTTCAGTTGAGATCCAGCACCGCGAAAGACAGTTCTGCAAGAAAAAAGTCCTAGAAATTGTACACAAATAAATAGACCTAGCACGTCTGAGGGGATAATCAAAATCATTCGAATGAAATAATTTACGCTTTGTCGTGAAAGCGTCATTTTGACATGAGTTCTTCCAATTTATCTTCCATGGTTATACAGTCTCTCTGTATCCACTACTTTCAATTGCAGAGTTTAAAGAATATTGGATGCATGATAGTGACCGTAGAGAAATGTTTTTGATAGTTGGGAGCATTATTAAAGCGAACAAGTGCATGAGATTTGATCCGTAGTGTTTGGAAGCATGAATTTCAATTTGAATAATAGTGACATGCTTGCTGTGTGGAATGTTATTATTGTGAGCTATAATTGAACTTCAGAATTATTTCATGTATTCCATAATTAGTGGAGAGCCAATTTTTGATAGCCTGTTAGCCATTACCAACTGTTTGCGACGTGAGGATGTATTGGGTGCGAAATGAGATTTTTAGTTGTCTCCGAATCTAGGTTCCTTGGAGCTATGTTCTTAACTCAGATGGAACGTGCTACCTCTTTAATAATGTATGTTTGTATAAATAATCGAGGGTAAGACCAGATTAATAGCAAGTAAATGCAAGGCAAATCGAAAGAACACAAATATATAAACTAATGTAGACTACATTAATTCATATACTTCTTGTATTGTGATCTACCTTACATTTACTTCTGGCCTTACCCACCATCGTGAATATGTATATATATATATAATATATATAATATATATATATATATATATATGTTGTGTGTGTGTGTGTGTGTTGTGTGTGTGTATACAGATATATATGTTTGTAAGACCTTCCATATTAAATGTTCTAAAATGTTCATACCCCTTGTGTTTTGTCTCATTCTGGAAAATATATATATATATATTTCTATACTAAATAACACACATTAAAACAACAACGCGCGTTTCGTGACGTTGTATTCTAATTGTCAATATAAAAATCGATAATCTCAAAACTTGATATTTCTTCTATCCAATGATACATAACCACTCTTCAGGTCTCAATAACATAGAAATAGACAACTTAAATGATGACGTTATAATTACACTATACATTTATAAATAATTGATAAGTTTTAACAGTATTAAAAAAAGTAGGAGCTTGACTTTTCTTATTGGTGTGCACCAGTTAACTCTGCATCCTCTATCTATATGATTTTCAATGTAGGGTAGATAATTCTTAATTATTAGATACCAGTACTAAAGAAAATATTACCCTCTATTTAAAATTCCCGGTGTAGGGGAGATAATTATAAAATATATATATATATATATATATATATATATAATATATATATATATATATATATATATATATATATGAAGGAAAAAAGATTTCGAGGTTAATTTATTTCGATAAATAAATAATCAGATAGAAATTACTGTGTTTTATGAAAAGTAAAAGCGTTATTTATTTTCTTTATGTCAGTTAAATAAAATTTTAGATGATAAACTAAAATTAAACTTATCATTTTAAATTTATAACTTAAAGATTCGGAGTTAAAATTATACTAAACTAAAATTATACTAAAGCCATGTTAGAAATGAACTACAAATTTATTGTTACAAGAATTCTATCAATTTAAATCATTACGTAATAATTTTAGGACTGATAAGTAGATATTTATGTCATAACGTTGCAAATTGATATTTTAACCGTTAAACTAAAATTTGGCGTCGTAAAACACTTCTGTTAATTATAAATATGACGTAAATTATTAATACAGGGGAATACATATAAGTGTACATATATATACATATATCTATGGTTATATATATACATATATATAATATATATATTATATATATATATATTATATATATATATATATATATATATACATGTATAGAAATATATATATATATATATATATATATATATATATATATATATATATATATACACGTATACACATATATATATATATATATACATAAATATATATATAACTATATACATATATACATGCATATATGCACATACATATATACATTATATACATACACACACATATATATATATATATATATAATATATATACAATGTCGACTTCAGCAGAATTAGAAATTATAAAGCAGATAAAATATTCTACACAACATATTTGGTATGTTATCGTTACTCACAGAAGCAACGAATGTCTTTTATCTTTAAATGTATGTTGTTATTTGTATCTTTATATCTTAACAGACCTAAAATGAATATTTATGTATATAAGCCTAATTATTTCTAGAGACATACTGACTGAGTCTATTACGTGATTATGCTCATATCGACTAATAAATATGCATTCGTCTTCGAGATTATTTATATATTGATATTTTCGTTGTCATAATCGCAGCGTGACCTTCATAAGAAACGAAAGTTATCCACATATGTTAAGCATCAACATACTATACTTATAAGTTTTGTATGCATAATATAAGAATATGTTCGTTGTAGATAAGATGGCAACAGCAACGTCGACCATAAACATACATATAAATTTTCAGCACTTCACGCCAGTAATATTAGCAGTCGGCTTTAATTTCCCCACTAAATACTGAAACGTGACATCGGCCTATTAATGAAATATCAGTGAATAACACAGTCTGACAGTTGGTTTTCAATATTCTTAGGATCCTATTGTTCTCCATACAAGAAGAAACTGTCTTTAATTTCCTGTCAACTTCAATTTCCCCTTTTGTCCTTCAATGTTAAGAACCACGTTCATTTCCATACTTGTTGTCCGTTATTTTTTCCTCGTATTTACAGGTGGCAGTTTCTTTTTTAATATGAGTTAATTTCTATTTAGTTGTCGATTATTTAAATCCTGTTTATACGCGATTCTTGTTATTGTCATAGATAGAGAGAAATAAAGCCAGTATTGTGTTGGAGGATGTTTGAAATATTCTTTTTTAATGAAATGTCCGTAGCAGCCAAAAGTTTAAGATTTGAGCTATTGAATTACTTAATCAATATGAGCGAAGTACATACATACGCCAAAGACACTGCTCACACATAGAAGCATCCAAATGAGAACTTTTAATATACACACTTGAATATGTATATGAACGTTCATTATATATATATATATATATATATGTGTGTGTGTGTGTGTGTGTGTGTGTAGGCATGTGAAAATGTGTGTGTGTGCGGAGAGAGAGGGCGGAGAAGAAGAGAGCTAATAATAAAGTGAGAGAGAAACAAAGTGAGATAGGCAAAGACACAGACTGACAGAAGAGAGAGAATAAGACATTACGTAGGAATGATGAATGCTTACAAACGAGTAATTTTCGTAGTAGTTCCCGGACTTGGCTACATAATGAAACCAGCTACATAATTCAAAGTTTGGGCTTTTAATCTGTGATGGCATATTTTTAAGAGTAGTATGTTCGCTATGTTACAGACCCGCACCACCGCTTGACAAGCAATGCTTGTGTGTTTACGTCCACATAACTTAGCGTTTCTGTAAAAGTTAAAGTTAAAATTTGGTCTAGTTTTCATGTCTTATATTGTGTTATTTTAACATTAAGAAAAGGTTTTGGAATGTTCATAAAGCGCAATTAGTGCCTTCATACATTCGTAGTAGTCATAAGATTTAAAAATGTATTTAACTGACAGTTGAGTTCTTAAAAGCTGTAGTACCTCTTGGAATTCTCGAAGAAGCTCAATTTTTCTAATACGGTTTTCAGTTTCCGTCTTCCAAATCCACTCACAAGGCTTTGGAAGGCTCGAGGTTATAGCAGAAGTTACATGCCCAACGTGCCACGTAGTGGGACTGAACCCAGATCTATGTGTTTGGGAAGCAAGCTTCTTACCACACAGCCACGACTGCACCTAATCTGTTAAAATATTTTAAATTCCAATCATTAACAGGTTATTATATTATTGTTTTTATTTACGTTGAGAAGAGGTTTACACATTTTAATAAACCATTCTTTTTTTAGGTTTTTTTCTTCCAATATCACTTGTCTCATGTTGTTTCTGGAAAGGATAAATTGAAAACATTCTTTGAGCACATGTTTGCTCAGTGAAATTTGGCGAACATTGGACAGATTTTAGCAAATACAGACATGAACTGCAAAAGCAGGAATTTGATCTACTGCCTGAAATACTGGAATAGCGCGAAATTAAATATAGGTGAGACAAGAAAAGAATTATTGAAACGCTTATCTCTGTAGAACATTCCATAGTAGTGGGCGGCTACTAGTATCAAAAGCCTTCATGAGGCCACTGAAGACCAACGAGACAACACGCTGTTGTTCACGGCACTTCTCTAAAAGAAGGTTAGCTCTAAAACCGCATTGAGATTCTCGGAGGATTCTTTCAATGAAGTGGCCAAGAGGTCGAGAGAGCAGGAGGACGCATGCCAAGACCTTTCCTGCAACATCCAATTTCGGAAAAGTTAGTGAACGTGTATTTTCGCAATTAGTTCGGTAAATACAGTTAAATTCTCTGAAAAATCTAAGTATGTACAATGGTCTTAATAGAAGTTAGTAGCACTGAAATTAGTTTTGTCCATATGCCTCATGGGCAAAATAAGAGAACGATCAAACCAAAAATTGCTTCAATTATCTCAAAACCATAGTAATGATTGAAAGAAATGTAAATATGAACTTAATACATTTAGTATGGTGTTTGTAGATCTTTCTTGGAGATCAAATGTGCACATCGATTGCCACAGGGCATAACAAAGTTTCTGCACGTGTCAGATGTTACTTTCTTCCATTCCTCTTCTAATATCTCCCATAAATTCGGCGTAGTAGTTCGAGTCATTTGTGCTACTTTGTCTCCAACGTATCTTCCAAAGGTTTTCAAACGGACTTAAGTCTAGACTTTGTGCCGGCCATTTCATTACTTGGATATATTGTTCACAAAAGAATCCAGTGACAGGCCTTGCAGTATGACAAGGGGCGTTATCTTGCATTCAAATGTACGGTTGATTCGGAAATGCTCGTAATGATAGGATCACATGCTGTTTAACCAAATTCAAATAGATATTAGCATTAATAGTCCCTTTAATCTGCACTAGAGGGCCAATTCCATCAGAAGATACACCTACATATGTTCGCATATATATATGTGTATATATATATATATGTGTGTGCATAGTATTCAGCATTAAATTCAGCATTAACTTTTCAGAAAAAAGATGCCGCCTTTGTTATACAAAAAACTATCAACATGATTATCTCTGCCGGTCGCTAATTTATGAACTCAGTATAGAGATGTGACTTCATTCTAATTCCCGGTTTTCGTTTCTAGTTAGTAAAGATACACCCATCCTTTAAACCTTCTTACACAATCGGAAAATTTCGCATTTTCATTAATTTCAAATTACTGTAGCAGATAAAAACAGAGTAATTTTATGTGCCAAATTTCAAGTTACCCATTGTACAAAGATTTTCAGATACTCAAAATAATTCATCATATTCTTTAATGCACTGTCACTAGGTTATAGTCGTGCAACAATTACATGGATTATAATATTTCTCTCTGTTCGAATGATGTTCAATCACTGGACATTTGTACCAATCGTTTCAGTTGATATCTTGCCACTGCGAGATTCATCAATAATGCGGGCTATACATTCAATAAATTCCTTATCATTCTAGCCGTGTGCACATTTCTCTTCTCAAGGGTGATACATCCATTGACAACCTTTTGTTAATGGAGATATCACCAACAAGAACTCGAAGAGAGTAGATGGCTTCTACTTGAAAGACGTTACTTGTCTGAGAGGGTAAAAAGTCCTATCCGTTATTTTATTACATACACATGGTCACATACGCACATACGAACGCCTACATTCACACACACATACACGAACAAACACACACGTACACATACACACACACACACACACACATATATATATATATATATATATATATATATATATATATATATATATATTATATATATATGTGTGTGTAAAAGACCCCCTTCGGTTATGAATGACCATGGGATTGCACCTAGAAAGTTACACTCCTAGACACAAGTCCGGGCAAGGTTGTTTATGGAAAGCCAGCAGTCGCCCATGCATACCAGCCTCCCCTCTCCACGCCACTAGTGTTATCCAAGGGAAAGACAAAGGTCGATACAGCTTGGCACCAGTGACGTCGCAACTCATTTCTACAGCTGAGTGAACTGGAGCAACGTGAAATAAAGTGCCTTGCTCAAGAACACAACACGCAGTCCGGTCCAGGATTCGAGCTCACAACCTCACGATCGTAAGCTCGACGCTCTAACCACTGAGCCATGCGCCTTCACTCCAAGTATCTTCCAAAGGTTTTCAAACGGATTTAAGTCTAGACTTTGTGCCGGCCATTTCATTACTTGGATATATTTTTCACAAAAGAATCCAGTGACAGGCCTTGCAGTATGACAAGGGGCGTTATCTTGCATTCAAATGTACGGTTGATTCGGAAATGCTCGTAATGATAGGATCACATGCTGTTTAACCAAATTCAAATAGATATTAGCATTAATAGTCCCTTTAATCTGCACTAGAGGGCCAATTCCATCAGAAGATACACCTACATATGTTCGCATATATATATGTGTATATATATATATATGTGTGTGCATAGTATTCAGCATTAACTACAAAGCAGTTCACAACGTGTGTCCTCTGAAATATTTGCAGATATAATATATTCCTACTACAAGTGGAGATATGCCTCACGTCTAGAAAGTTAGGTTAAATGTACTTTGATATTTAATTACGATTGCTTTCATTCTGTATTTGACTACCACCAGTCTATAATGTTGAATTTCAACTTGTATGGGTTGACAAATTAGATAACAGAATACTGAAATTAATTTAGTTGATAACATTATTTTCACAAATGGATTGGTTTTCTGTAACATCATATATATATAATAATGTTCGTCCTTCGGGTTCGAAGATGACCATTGACATCATTTGACCATTGACATCCCACAGGTGGGGCAGAAGTGGGTAGGGGCTGTGCTATTGGTGCAGGTGGCTCTGGCTTTCCGCATCTGGCGTTTCTGTTCTGCTGACTGAATCCGTCTCTCCTCGGCTGTCTTTGCTCCTGTGGTGATTGCGCTGCACCAGGATGAGCGGTCGGCAGCAAGTGTCTCCCAAGTCTCAGTGCCGATGGAGAAGTCTTTGAGAGAGACTTTGAGACTGTCCTTGAAGCGCTTCTTCTGCCCTCCGACTTTGCGTTTGCCCTGGCTGAGTTCACCGTAGAAGAGCTGTTTTGGGATGCGAGTGTCGGACATGCGGGAGACGTGGCCTGCCCATCTCAGATGGGCCTTGCGCATGATCATGATGGTGCTAGGGAGATCTGCCTGCTTCAGAACTTCCGTGTCTGGGACTTTGTCCTGTCAGCGGATGTGAAGGAGGTTCCGAAGACACCTGAGGTGGAAGTGGTTAATCTGGCGCTCGTGCCTTCGGTAACCAGTCCACGTCTCGCAGCCGTATAGTAGGGTGGTAAGCCCGACTGCCCGGTAGGCTTTCAGCTTTGTGCTGAGGTTGATTCCTCTCCGCTCCCAGACTTTCTTTTGCAGTCTCCCAAACGCGCTGCTTGCCTTGGAGATTCTGTTGATGATTTCAGCATGTATGTTGGCATTGCAGGAGAGAGTGCTGCCCAGGTAGGTGAAGTTTTCCACCACTCGTAGGATCCGTTCGTTCACCTTTATCTGAGGCTCATGGTATTGTTTGCCGGGGGCTGGCTGAAACATCACTTCGGTTTTCTTGACGCTGATGGTGAGACCGAAGTTGTCACAGGCTGATGAGAACCTGTCCATCCCGAGCTGCATCTCCTGCTCATCAATTGCGTTAAGAGCGCAGTCGTCAGCAAAGAGAAAGTCTCTGACGACTGTATCCCTCACCTTTGTGACGGACTGCAATCTTCTGGAGTTGAAACATTTCCCGTCCGTCCTGTACTTGATGTCGATACCGGACTTGCAGACCCTGAAGGCGTCAGACAGCATTGCCGAGAACATGATGCTGAACAGTGTTGGGGCCAGGACACAGCCCTGCCTGATTCCGTTGGTCACCTGGAAGACTTCAGATGAGTTGCCGTCTTCAAGGACTCTGGCTGTCATTCCGTTGTGGAACTGGCGGACAATTGCAATAAATTTGCTGGGGCAACCACATTTTCCCATGCGCTTCCAGAGTCCCTCCCGACTGACTGTATCGAAAGCCCTGGTGAGGTCAACAAAGGTCACATACGCACATACGTACGCGTACATTCACACACACAAACAAACAAATACACACACACACACACAACACACACACACACCACACACACACACATATATATATATATATATATATATATATATATATATATATATATATGTGCGTAGTATTCAGCATTAACTACAAATCAGTTCACAACGTGTGTCCTCTGAAATATTTGCAGATATAATATATTCCTCCTACAAGTGGAGATATACCTAACGTCTAGAAAGTTAGGTTAAATGTACTTTGATATTTAATTACGATTGCTTTCATTTTGTATTTGACTACCACCAGCCTATAATGTTGAATTTCAACTTGTATGGGTTGACAAATTAGATAACAGAATACTGAAATTAATTTAGTTGATAACATTATTTTTACAAATGGATTGGCTTTCTGTAACATCATATATATATATATATATATATATTATATATATATATATATATATATTATATATATATATATATATATAGATAGATAGATAGATAGATAGATAGATAGATGATAGATAGATAGATAGATAGATAGATAGATAGATAGATAGATAGATAGATAAACATGGGTACCACTCGTGGTTATGCGAGAATCAACGATAGCAAACTGTTTGCAGCGATATTCATGATATCAACTGCATTACATGAAGGATGAAATTGCTCGATAAGAGGTTTGATTAATCGCTAAGTTCAATAGATATACTGTATTCGCTTATCATCAAATCTGTCTAACTTTATGGTTCATCAAATACAAACATTCTTGTCATTTATCATTACTGCTGTTTAATTTCCTGCAGTCATAGTTGTGAGTTTATCATCAGTCTAACAGATATATAGATACATTATAGAAATGATTTAGGCGGAGGTTAGGGCAATATGCTATAAAATATGTCAGAACTGAGCAACCTGAGATCATTCTCAATCAACATATCATGCACTTACATATTCAGTATTCTCTTAAACTAATCAAATGAAAAATTGAAATGATCTTCACATGCCTCAACAAACTAAATCACTTGTCGACCGGTTCATATTTCACCACATTTCGGTTTAGTTTACTAATGTTTAGAATATTAAGTTGAACGATATATCAAAGTTTTGAAATATAAGGAACGCATTTTGTCCGATAAGTGACATCGAGAAACTCTATCATTCATGGACAATACTGGAAATTCAAGAACCACAGAAGCTAGCATATTCCATTTTGTTTGTATTATCGTGTAATCATCTCCAAGTGAAGAAACTGCTTGTTAAAACTGTTCTGAATTTTAAAGCAGGCATCGATATTTTTAACAAGCAGTCAGCGACGTCACCTATTGACATAGAGTTATTTACTTCTTGGGCAACATATAGGAGATCAAAAATCTAAAGACCAATATGTCATTACCTTTTGATAGTGATGGATTCCTTAATCTCTCTATGTAAAAGTGAAATGGTCGAAAGTTGTATGTTTGCGTGTCTCGTTAAGTGGTTATGTAGGGTTCAATGGTAGAAGGATTGCTCGGACTGTGACAACATTTACAGGGACATGTAAAATGAGGCGAGGAATCGACTAGACTAGGTTAGAAATCCCCATCTCAAAAGCTGTGTTTATGTACTAGG
>NC_043003.1:74226961-74289461 GCF_006345805.1 Octopus sinensis | reverse complement strand
AATGGTATACTTACAGATATTACATTGTTATCATTGTCTTCGCTTCTCTACTCAAAATCGCCGTTTATTCTATTTAGAATATCTCAGATTGCAAGATCAGATTCTATGACATTGATTTACCATTAACGTGAATACTGCTGAATATCCCCCTGAAGCAAAATGTCAGAATGTTTAAGTTTCATAGTTTTTATACAAACACCAAACACACTCAGTTTCTTGAATCACACACACACACACACACACACACACACACACACACACACACACACGCACGCTCACACATTAATATAAACAGAAATACATATGTAAAAGCCTACGTGTGAATGTGTTTACGTGTTTTTCCGTTTGTTAGGAGTTTCTGCATGTGTACATAGAGACGCGTATATAAATAGAGGAAAACATGATTAACGGCAGAAAAATTACAGGAGCCACTTGCATAGATGTGATAGGAATAGAAAAATACACGAAACATGCATAGAAAAACAAACCAGAGCATTGAGAGAAATCCTACATTGTATCTATTTAACGCTGCCGGCTTTGGCATATTTGTTAATGAATAAATAAAAATAATCTTTCAATATTCTTTTCCTACTCTACGCACAATTTTGGGAAAAGGGGCCAGTCGATTAAATCGATAACCGTACGCAATTGGTAATTAGTTAATCGACTGCGAAAGGTTAAGTCGACCTCGGTTGAATTTGAACTCAGAGCATAAAAATAGACGAAATATAGCTAAGCATTTCGCCCAGCGTGCTATCGTTTCTGCCAGCTTTACCGCCTTGATAATTTTTCGATATTTGATTCTACTCTAGGCACAAGACCCGAAATTTAGGCGGGGGAGAAGGCCAGTTGATTAGATCAACCCAGTACACAACTTGTATTTAATTTATCGACCTCGAAAGGATGAAAGGCAAAGTCGACTTCAGCGGAATTTTAACTGAGAACGTAAAGACTAACGAAATACCTATTTCTTTACTACCCACAAGGGGCTAAACACAGAGAGGACGAGCAAGGACAGACAAACGGATTAAGTCGATTATATCGACCCTAGTGCGTAACTGGTACTTATTTAATCGACCCCGAGAGGATGAAGGGCAAAGTCGACCTCGGCGGAATTTGAACTCAGAACGTAACGGCAGACGAAATGCTTAGCAGCATTTCGTCCGGCGTGCTAACGATTCTGCCAGCTCGCCGCCTTGATACTTTTTCAATATTAACACACAAATACATACGCGCGGGCACAAGCACAGACAAACCCTCGAACAAACACATACGGACAACCACCAGTAGAAATATAAGCAGACGAAAAGCACTGATAACTATATATCAATATGATATATAATAAACATCCATGTGTGTTGCAAATCAATTTAGATTTGTAAAATATGCTGTTGAAACCAATATATAAATGATGCTATACAGCATATGTGATTTGTGTTGTTAAATGCATTAATGATAATTGAATGATACTAATAGCTGTCATTAAATCAACGCTAATGTTATAAGAATCATTTGTATACACATGGTGTTTTGTTATCTTGATCATAACTGCAATCAAAATGCATACTGGATTGAAAACTTAGTTGATTCATCCGTATAAGTAGCGTAGAAGAAAAAGTGCATGGTCAGTCAGTGCTGTAGGTAGTTGTTAAGTTCAACGGAGTCTCTATTGTCTAAAATGTTTAAAACTCAACAAAATTAGGAAAACAAAGCTGAAAATTGTATGGAAAAATTGTGTGGAAATAGAGGGAATTCTTTTTTAATTGTTTTCTTCTGTGAACTAGAAATAGTCCATTTACAAATTAACACCGGTGGTCGACCGATGGGTAGGGACACACACACATACAGACTTCAAACTTTTATGAATTTATGCAATGAACAGAATTTGATATGTGCCAACACAGGAGACTCTCAAACCTTTGTTCTTTCTGATTTTTGTGCTAAATATTAATATATGAATATATATATATATATTTCTTTATTGCCCAGAAGGGGCTAAATATAGAGGGGACAAACAAGGACAGACAAAGGGATTAAATCAATGACATCGACCCCAGTGCGAAACTGGTACTTTATTTATCGACCCCGAAAGGAGGAAAGGCAAAGTCGACCTCCGCGGAATTTGAACTCAGAACGTAATGACAGACGAATATATGAATATATATATGCTCGTGGTGTGTGTGTTTGCGTGTGTGTGGATGGGGGGGGTGTCTGTCTGTGTGAAAGCACGTAGCTCGGTAGTAGTTGGACCGACAGGCTTACAATCGTGTGGTTGTGACTTCGATTCCCGGACTGAGCTGTGTTGTTTTTAGAGATAGACTATTTATATACAATGCATACACTTATTGTATAACAACATACACACATACACGCACTCTCAAACAGAACTTGACTCGTCACTCATAGACGCACATGCATTCCCATATTTAACCAAAGTAACTTATGTTTCATAGTTATCACGCATATTTCCATCCCCAGACATGAATTTTGAACACCCGTAGGACATGATTACAATTCATTATGTAATATCATTGCAAAAATCAACTGGCGTATCACCTGGGTTTCACCTAACTATTAAACGTGTATGAATCTATTATAAACGAATGAGTAAGTTTTATTTTCTGCTTTTCTCAGTTTCGTTTTTCTTTTCTTTCTTTTTTATTTCTACACGAGAAGTCATACCCCGAAAAATAAATTTCCACCTTTATCTCCCCTACTTAATGTTTTATAGAGTCATTTCAACGGTGTTTTATTTGCTTTCAAACGACTTTCGTTGTCTTCCCTAGATCTCTCTGAATAGAACTCGCTCTGTCGATGTAAGCGTACAATTAGATTTATATTTTAGATTAACATAATTCATATAGATATATCAATTAGAAACAGAGACTCATACATAGATAGAAACACACACAGACAACCACCTATGCACACCTCAATATACATAGATATACAAAATTCCTTACATATGTACGTATATGCATTCTTTCAAAGCTGATATTTCGTTCCCACCCTCCAATCATTCTTAGTATATGAACTAAATGTAGTATATATTAAAGGAAATGGTTCACAAGAATTTTTAAAAGTTCTACTTACATTTACTACTGTTTTGCTTTGTTTGTTATATTTTGAGGACTGACCATCAACATTCATTCTCACGAGTTCTATTTTATTCTGTACTTTTATTCATTTACACAATGAGCAGCGTTTAATAAAATTAATTGCATTATCGTAATATATTTTGTCATCTTCATGAACAGTTTCTATGTAGGTATTGAAATTGGAGTGTAATATTATAAAATTATTGATTGATTATTTTATTTTAAAATTAAGTTCATGCTCAGTAGACTTACGTTTACTTTCATCTCCGTGCATGCAATTATGTACATTAACATGCGTGTCATATAGCAACAGATGATTAGGATATTAATTAGCTTGTGATATAACAACCTCAAATATATAACATACAGTGCCTCGGTGCATTCATTCTATTTATGCTTTATTTTGCAATTTAGATGCGTGCCTTAGGTCTTAATTTAGGCCAACATCATATTTAGCAATTTGGTTGTGGATTTGATGCATTTATGTAAATGCTGAAGTTATATTTACGATTTTATTTAACACCATCTAAAAATAATACAGAATGAATCTGGTGTTTACTTCAGAACACTCAACATAGAGGCATGTTTAATATTTACGGACAAAAAGGCAGTGAGCTGGCAGAATCTTTAGTAGGCCGAGCAAAAGACTTAGCGGCATCTGGACAGTCTTCATTTGCTAAGGTCAAATATCATGAAGGTCAACTTTGAATTTCATCTTTTCGGGGTCGATGAAATAAATACTAGAAGAACAATGGGGTCGATATAATAGACTAGCTCCCTCCCCCCGATATTACTGGCCTTGTGCCAAAATTAAAAATCAATATTTATCGAGAAAGGCCCTCGATTGAAAGTAATTTACTATAAAAACATAAACATTAGTTTGTTAAGGGGAAGCCTTGTTCAAGCATTGCAAAAGAAAATGTGCGTCAATAAACTATGACACAAACTGAATATACCTTTCCTCATGCGCAATCAAGAGTCGAGAACTGGAGGATTTCAGTAATTTTACTTTCATTATTAATAAGAAGCGTCAGTTTTTAAGCTATCCAAGACGAATAGCTGAGAGACAGAACTGAATCCTCCAGCAGGGACATAGAACGAAAGTTTGTAACTAAATGCACTTAAGCTAGATTAACACCTGGTAGGTGTTTAAATTACGTAGCGGACTAAATCCAACCCCGAAAAAATAATTTGTCACAAATAACAAAGAATTCTATATCATGGAAAGAGAGAGTCTCTAACAACAATTCTCAGCCTTCCTATATCCAAAACAAGGCAACTCAGAATTTCTGAACTTATTCCAACTACTTTCTATTCAATAAATTATGACACACTCTGGATATCTCTATAATTTTAATGACTCTCGTAATAATAATTTCCGTACGCCCATAAGGTGTCTTGTAGTCTAAGAAAGAGTTTTCTACAAGTTCATACAAAACAACCGGCGCGAACAATTTCTTTATAGTTTAGAAATGTATGCACTGTATATTTGCTCAGTTTCGCAATCAAGTTCGCATTCCCTATTAAGGTGTACGGTATATGACTCGTTAGGAATTGAAAGTATGGTCACGCGATCGCGAGTGCAACATGCTAACCACTAGGATATGCGCCCTCACACCCTCATTTATATATATATTATATACACAAGCCCATCCGTACGCATACAGAAATGCACACACACTGGTACGTGTGTGAGCATTCGCGTGATTGTGTACATATATGTATTATGGCTGAAACTCGATGTGTAGCGAGATCAATGAATAATATATCCTACATCTATAGGTCATTTATTATGCTCGTATAGAGATGGATAGTTTGATAGATATATATATATAGATAGATTAAGAAACACGAATGTACTGTTTTCTAATAAACATGTTAATGGTATGCTGTTCAATAAGTTATTAGGCTGGTTCATCGATCCACGCATAGAACACATGCACATAAAAACCTTCTTTTACTAATTGCACTTCACACCAAATGAGTTTACACCTGCTTATTTCAACTAATTTCTTTTGTCAAATGACCTTCAGATCAATACAGTTTCTCATTCCGCAGCTGGTGCAGACAAATGCTATTAATTTTTTACTTTATGTAATGAAATACAGGGGTTTATTTTGCTTTTACTGGTAGCCCTACAATTTATTAAAGTTTCTTTTTCTCCACTGTCGCTTCTTATTATAGTGCATTTCTGAAATAATTCTCCAGTTTATTCTGGTTATTTATTGCTTCACATTTTTTTGATAATCATGTTTCGTTTTTCTTTTATTTCCCCTTTATTAACCCTTCTCATCTTCTTCCATTCGCTTTTAATTGTGATCATAATGAGAACTATATTATTATTGTTGTTGCTAAGTCGGTGAGCTAGCTCAATCGATATCATGCCAAGGCGGCGAGCTGGCAGAATCGTTATCACGCCGGGCGAAATGCGTAGCCGTATTTCGTCTGCCGTTACGTTCTGAGTTCAAATTCTGCCGAGGTCGACTTTGCCTTTCATCCTTTCGGGATTGATAAATTAAGTATGTATGTCCTTGTTTGTATGTCCTTGTTTGTCCCCTCTGTGTTTAGCCCCTTGTGGGTAATAAAGAAACAGATATCATGCCAAGCGAAATGTTTATCGGCATTTCGTCCGGCTTTACATCCTCAGTTCAAATTCCGCCGAGGCCGACTTTGCATTTCAACATTTTGAGGTCAATAGAATGAGTACCAGTTGAGTACCACTGTTATCAACTTACCCTTCCCCCGCAATTGTTGGCCTTGTACCAAAATTTGCAAACATTATATATATATGTATATATATATATATATATATATATATATATATATATATATTATATATATATATGTACATACATACGCATTATATATGTGTGTGTGTGTACGCATTATATATACAAATGTATACAAATTATATATATATGTATGTATATATATATATATATAAATACGGATATATACACTTTGTATATATACATTATATATACATATTTATATATAGATACATACGCACACACGCATAAATTAACCCAATAAATATCTGATTCATAATATTTGTTTTCATGATTGTAATAAAACTATCTATGAATGCAGACAGATGTACAGAGGGAGGCAGTGAGGGAAAAGAGTGACAGTGCTGGCGTTGTTATAGAGAGAATGTGAAGGGAAGGGAGGAAACAGAGAAAGACGGAGGAAGACAGACAGATAGACAAGAGAATGAGAGAAGACTTGTCAAAGTGTGCATTTTTTTGCCCTAGTAACCACACCGTTTAAGATAGGGATTTCTAACCTAGCACACTCACATCCTCATCTCATTTTACATGTCCCTGGAAATTGTGGAATCAATCCGACGGGATCTAGTGCCCTTTAACCCGTTCCAATGCCAAAACCAGACAAAGAAACAAACTTTCTCATTTCAGATTTATAGATATCGATTAGCGGGAAAACAATTTAAGATGTCTTCTAGAGAGCTAGGTGAGGTTATGAGGGATGATGGCATAAAATTGACTCTTGGCATCGAAGAGAAAGTCTAAGTAGTTTCAACTGGAGAATCTTCTGGTCGAAGATCATGGAACATTTCCAAATATCTTTGGCATAGTAGAGCTACCAGGGGCATAGTTTGTTCGAGAAAGCTCTTCAGACATAGATGTCCGAACAGCCGAACCTGCACGAAATGCACGTAGAGGGATGAAAATGTCCTGCATGCAATAATTCAGTGTCCTTGCATCATAGATATGGGATTGTGTGGAGCAGCTGTTGCCACGCATAAAACGAATTCAACTGTCTGCCGTTGGTATAGAGATGATCGACGCACCACATTCCCCTAGCAGAGATGGAAGGTAGATCTTTCTCTTGATAGTGATTGTTGCAAAAGAGACGGTGATGGACCCGTTTGAAAGGTTTGAAGACAGGCACTTTTCTACCTGGACTATCCCTCATAAATTTCTTCAAATATAATTTCAAGAGGAAGGTGAGGGTAGACAGGGTGGTGGTGTAGTCTATGCGTTTATCAAGTGGTGGTCGATAGTGGCAACACTGGCGAGAACGACTGAGCCGACTCTGAGTTTGCTTTTCTAAGCAGGAGGAAAGAACATTATTTACATTATTTACATTTGACGGATAATCGTCCTCATCTTGTTTGTTGTTAACACAACGTTTCGACTGATATACCCTCCATCCTTCATCGGGTGTCTTGGGGAAATTTCGAACCTGGGTTCTCATTCCCAAGGTATATTTCGATGTTATTATTGTTGTTGTTGTTGTTTATATTTAGGGCACTGCCTGAAATCGAACTCGGAGTTTTGGGGTTAGTAGTCCGTGCTCTTAACCATATGCCCGTGACGTATTGGCTAGGAACAGTGGGCTGAAATGCTATTGTTCAAAGGCATTGATCTCATTAGGTTCAATTCTTCCCAGGTAGACAAGATTTTTCTAAGAGGAAATCATGATTACTGCTGATTTATTTTACAACTAGAAAAATCTAGAATCCGGGAGAATTCATAATAGCCTGCTACAGCAACAGTACATATGTGAGAGTTCTTAACTGAGATCGCTTACTGATATTGAAGTAATGAATACTGAATATGGTTTCTGAGCTTCTTGTATTTGGTAAAGTCATAGAATAGAGCGCTGTTGCAAGTTGTGATGAAGACTGTATAAATCCCCCTTCTGTGAAATTGAGTTTTTAAGTATTGACGATACGAATATAAATATATAAGAAAAACTAGATTCCAGTAAATTTAAAGCGATGTTGACAATCATCCCGCACATTTGAAGCTAGTATTCTTCGAGAAAATGTAAAGCCACTTATAGCAGAAATGCATAATTATATATAAAATAAATTAGTGCGATATCGTCGGCTTTACACAATATTTAAATAATAAAAGAATGCATCGTTGCAAATAAAGTAGATTTGAGTATATTTACGAAAAATACTTAATTTCGTTGCTTTCTACAGCGTGAGTAATCTGCTGAATATATGTATTTATGTGATTTTTCTTCGTTTAAGCGTTGCATTATCAGTGATTTTAAGTATAATCTCTACCAAACATTTCTCCGATAATGGATGAGCTTTTTTTCGGTCATCATGAATATACGATTAATATCTACAAGGCATAAGCCTGCCAAATATTGTGACTACATACACAGACGCCCACACACACATTCACACGCACTTAAATATTTAAAGCATGTCAGAATAGTATTTGCTTATAAAGATTTTAGACACGTAAGTTTCATCCGCAAGAATGTTTATATGATATTCAACACCAACAGCATAATACGATTGACAAATTCTTAAACACGTATAGCATCCATAAGTAGTATTAAGATATCAGTGACCGTGTTTTAATCATCAGAAAAAGCAAACATTTATGTCTAAATACTGGCTAAATGTCGTGCAAACGCAGTTTAAGATTGCACTATATATGTGTGTCAGTGTAGGCATGTGTGTGTATTTGTGTGTGCTTACATTTAAGTTTCAGAATACACGTTACTTAGCAGCACCCCCTCTCCGAAAGTAACTTGAAGGATCGGTGCTTAAGCTGAAATATTGATATACAATCCATCAACTATTATTATTAATTTTAGGACTTGTAATATTTTGAATACAGACGAAATATTGAAAACATTTTACGTATTACAAAATACTCATGAAATAAATATGCTTGTGAGTATATCTCTGTGTGTGTATATGTGTGCATGAATGTATGTATGTATACATAATATAGATATACATATACGTACATATATATATATATAAACAAATACACACACAGACTCATATATATACATTTATATATTTCATATATATAAATTTCATACAAATTGATTTTACTATGGGCTAGGACCGCCTTTGGCAGTAATTACAGTTCGAATTCTATGACGTATTGACTCGTACAAATTTGAATTGTTTCCTGAGGAATTTTTTTTCCATTCATCAGCTAAAACTGTCTCCAGCTCTTGTAGCGATTCATGACAGTGGAGGATATCGTCTACTTACTTGTTTTTCTAAAATGCACCATAAATGTTCAATAATATTAAAACCTGGGGACTGTGGTGACCGGATAAGATGTTCAACTTTACTAGAATGTTCATCCTGCCATTCAATAACAACTTACTTTAGCTGTGTGAATTGGTGCATTATAATCCTAAAAGATTGCATTTCCCTCCGGAAATAGTTCTGCAACCATATAATGAATTTTGATTAGATAAAATACTTAGGGAGTCTTCACTATTAATTCTACCATGAAGGGAAACCTTTGGGCCGGCGGATTTCCAAGATATAGCGCCCGAGATCATCATAGATCTCCCTCCATGTTTAACAGTCGGAAGAAGGCAGTCTAGGTCAAATATTTATTTTGGCCATTTCCACACATATAGTCGGGCGGTGGTCGGAAATTAGGCAAAGGATGACTCGCCCAAGAAAATAATATTCTTTCACTGCTCCAGTTATCAATTCTGTAGGATTTTACTCCGCTGTAAATGCTTTGCAACATTTGTTTTTGAAAGTAGTGGTTTTCTGATTGCAGCCCTCCCGTGAAATATGGCTTTGTGAAGCCCCCAGCGAACAGATTTTGTAGAAACTTGGTTCTCGAGGTGGTCATTAAGCTCTGCAGTAATTTTGGGAGCTATAATTTTGTGATCCTTTTTAATAATTCGCATAAGAGTCCGACAGACCCTATCTAAAAGTTTTATTGATATTTGAAAAGAAACAGCAATTTTAGCAAAACATATTAAGTAACACTAAAAATAAAAACAAAATAATAATAAACAAGCTTTTGATGGCGTTATAGACATTTCAAAATTAGGATGCTCTGATGCTAGGTGTTTCCATCATTTTGTCCAACCGTTGCATAAAGAGAAAAATTATTATTTCTAAATCTCTGAACGAGAAACATTCATTAACAATAGTTTAGAGTAAAGATTATTTGCCAACATAATGTGACAGTCCTGGTTAGGACGAACGTTACTGTTGTTTGGCACTAGGAAGCATCGTCTCCAGCTGTCTATCAACACGTTATCTGTGTCCTTATATTTTCGAACAACGGAGTTTAGTGTCCCCACTCAGCTCTAAAGTAGCATCTGCCCTATCAATGGTTTGTCGGTTATTTCTCTCATCAGCACAGAATAACTGGTCGGCTAGAAATGGTGAAAAACTAAATTTTTCTTCCAAATAAATTCTTTTCAAATTGTCAAACAACAACATATGAATATTATGCTAAACGTTTCTGCAACATGGGTGCCACTCTCTGAGTCACTGTAATTAGTACTTAGTCAAAGGAGAAAAAAACAAGATTATCAAATAAACTCTTAAATATACAGCTTTTACATCAGTGACTCTGTCCTAGGCGGATAATGTGACAACAGTAGTGAGTCAGTTTCCCTCAATATTTTAATAGCAGCAGCTGTAGTTATTTATGTTTCTCCTCACTCAGATGCATTCCCAACACTTATGTTACTTGACCAATACGAGGAAACCTGCCAGATGCTACTACTCCGGGTCAGAGTAACCCCTCGAACAATAATGGCTAATAGAAGGTTCCACAAATCTCGAAACCTAGGAAACCCCGAAGCAAAACTGCCGTAAAGAGTGCAAATTAAAGGCATACCCAGTATTCATGCATATGCACTTACACACATGCAAATATACACATATACGTGGGTATATTCGTGTGTGTGTCGGGGGAGGGCATGCATACGTATATACATAGTACTGGCACTCCTTCAGTGACGACGACGAGTGTAAAAGTTCATCCGATTAACCAAACAGCCTGTTCATGAAATTAACGTGCAAGTGGCTGAGTACTCCACACACGCATACGATTAACGCGTGAGTGAAGGACAAGGGATGTTACGGTATGACTGATTGTTTATGGAGGGAAAGTGGCAGGGGCAGTAGCAAAATATCTTCGCGTAATAGAACAGAGGCACTTAAATTTATAGGGTTTTTCTAAGGGTGTGATATAAAATTTTTGGGATTTCTCTGAGACATGGTTGTCCTGGGATCTTATCTAGATGCTTTTGACATTCCTTTCTTATCATACCTAGGGATCCCACAATAACCGGAACAGTTCTCGCTTTAAGATGCCACATCTTTGTATTCCATTTTCTAGGTCCTTATATTTTCTAAACGTGTCAAATTCCTTTACTGATATATTTTTATCAGTGGGAACCCTTACGTTTATTAGTCTACAAGTATCTTCTCCTTGTATGTAGTGACTATGTCTGGTGGATTAGCTTGCATCGTTCTGTCGGTGCTGACAGGAAAATAACAGAGGATAGTGACATTTTTACCTACAACGACTGACGCAGGATGAGGCTCATACCAGTAAGCAGAAGTGTTGATTTTCCAATGTAAATGCTAGCCTAAACTATAGTGGTGACTTTTGTAATTGTTTGGTGTCAGTCCAGGGCATCCCGAGACGAGATGGTGTATTGTTTTATCAAATGTTTCATAAAATATGCATTTAGGATCAGAACCGTTTTGAAAAATGTTAACCTGGTAGTTTTAGATAAGCGGGCTTTGTTCTTTTGCCATTAATATGAAACCTTCTGTCTCTCTCTGCTTTCAGTCCGGAGCTTCTGAGCTACTGATGGTTTGTTGCTTAATCTACAACAGCATTTCAGCTTCGAAGTATATACTGTCCATGTAGAGGCTTCTGTTCCACTGATCCTCAATTTGTATCTGCCCGTTCATTTTTACAGTCTGTTTGTTCCGTTTTCTTTGGTGGCAGTGGTTTCAAGTTCATCATCTAACAGAGTTAATACCGAGATAGTTTGCAACATTGCAAACTTCTTTGACAATAAAATTTGATTTTTTGCTGCTTTCTTGTTTGCACACAATCCGCAGCTCGCAGCATCCAGTTTTCATTACTAGATAAGTACTTGTTCAATGCTATTGTGGTGGTCCTATAGCACAGTTCTACCTGTATCATTCCCCTTCCCCGATTAATTCTAGGGAAGGTACAGACGATCAACATCTGCTTTTGAGTGGTGCATGTTTTTATATGTTAGTAGCTTTCTTGTGTTCCTATCCAGGCGCTGGAATTCTGTAAGATTCAAGTTGATGGTTTTAAATCTGGAAGTGCCAGTGTGATAATGACTCCGATGCGATTTGTGGGGTTGAGTTAAGTTTTTATTACAAGTTTTACTATTCTGTAATACTCATTTATTATTTTTTCCTATACGATATACAATACCATGTTGTATTCTATCTCAGTTGTTTATCCCCAAATATTTATAGCTTCCTCGTGGATCAAGTTCCATGTTGGTAGTATCGGTATCTAATTTGATAGAAGCTTGTCGAGTAGCCCATCCCGCTCAAAAGGTACCTGAATAAGGATTGTTTAAGGATGTTGAACGAACCCCCCCAAGTTTCCAGAGGTGAATTATCCAAACCTCCAAGAGTTCCTTTCAACACACAGCTATGATGCTCCCCCGTGGAGGCGCAATGGCCCAGTGGTTAGGGCAGCCAACTCGCGGTCGTAGGATCGCGGTTTCGATCCCCAGACCGGGCGTTGTGAGTGTTTATTGAGTGAAAACACCTAAAGCTCCACGAGGCTCCGGCAGGGATGGTGGTGATTCCTGCTGTACTCTTTCACCACAACTTTCTCTCACTCTTACTTCCTGTTTCTGTTGTACCTGTATTTCAAAGGGCCGGTCTTGTCACTCTCTGTGTCACGCTGAATATCCCCGAGAATTACGTTAAGGGTACACGTGTCTGTGGAGTGCTCAGCCACTTACACGTGAATTTCACGAGCAGGCTGTTCCGTTGATCGGATCAACCGGAACCCTCGTCGTCGTAACGGAGTGCTTCCATGATGCTCCCCCCACTATTCGTGCTCATGATCAGAGATGCACATATCGTCAGCCACTAAGGGACAGGATCAACTGGTTATGGTCAAACAACTGACAAGCAAGTCTGTGGTATTGAGCAGAATATTTGCTGTAGCCCATATTTTATACGAAGACAAAACAATGTACATGATATATTTATTTTAGTATGGAAAGGCTGATAAGATCTATAATGTAATTTTGGTGTGTGCCCCTCTCCTTACAGTTGTGATCATTTCCTGTGTCCACATTTACTTTAATTACCAACATTTCCTAAAAATTACGTTTCCTTACATTTTTATTGAATTTTGTTGGTTCTTCTCTATTTCTTTTTCAAAATATGAAGCATCATCCTGGGATCTTTGCCAGTTTTTATCTAAATATGATTCAAAGTGATGTGCAGATGTAATCTGAGATCAAAGAAATTTCCAGGTAGGAGAGTCGTCGATGTTTTTGAAACTGTTGGTGGAAATTTCATGCCATTTGCCGTCCCTTTTATTGGCATATAATTCAAGATAATAGCACCAATAGTAATCCGAGTGTGTGTGTATGTGTCAGTGTGTGTGCGTGCGTGCGTGTGTGTCTGAGTGTGGGTGTGATTGCATGCGTGTGTTTATGACATTAAAAGTCTATTTATATACTGTGAAATATGAATAATATATTTGTCTTCGTGTTCTGAGAATCTTTCTTAACCAAACTGTATCGTCCATCAATCTACAGAACAGAAGAAATAGAGCTAAGATGTTAACAATACCATTATTTTTAAAGCTCTTATATATGGCAAAATTCTTCAATAGATACTTTCTTTTATCAGTGTATTACATGTCATTTCAAAGAGATTCGGATGACACTTCAATCATGTCGAATGACACTGTCGGTTCGGTATTGCTATAACGGATGACATTAGCATTGTTTCCGTTATTGAAGTTAGTGTTGTTATTTTCATTTTCGAAATACCTTCTGACACTCACCATGATTCAATTAATGTTATGGAGAATGTGTTTGTTAATCTGTGTTTGATGTTGTAGTTACTTATATTGGCTCGTCTAGAATATGGAATTGGTATTAATAACAAATAAAGAAAAGTACGTCAATGATTACGATGTTCGAACATTTGATGATCGATCAATGTAGCGATTTACTTAATAGAGGAGGTAATTGAAATAAAACAGGTGGAATAAATGAATACACGGAATGTGTCATGGTAGAAGATTGCGATGTGATTTAAAATTGCTGCGTGTGCACGTTGCATCAGTAAGTGCTAATAATATCGTTAATGGAAATCTACAACATATATTATACAAGGGAAGCGGAAGGCATAAAAATAACATCTGGATCAATGATTTCCATATCAAAATAGAAAAAAGTGAAGCAAAGTCTTCTAACGTAATATATGAATTTTTTCCAGAAATAGTGTTCCAAATATTTGAGTTGGTTTGACATGAGTCTAAATAGCAGATTTTATAGTAAAGAGAATGGCAATTCCAATACGCAGGGCACGATTTGTAGCACATTAAATATATGCTTCACACTTCTAAAACTATATTAATAGCATGCGTGGGATAAATATGACGAATTACAGTATAGTTTATGATGTAGAAGCACGCCCGTGGACCATTGCTATCTGGGATTGATAAAGAACACGATCAAATATTGGATCTGTTCCAAATACTAATTTTGTGTACGTAAATGTAAATAAGTGTCAAAAGGCCTGATGTCTCCCAATCATTTTTTTCATTAATGGCTAGTTTTAATTTAAAATACATCGGCAATTAAATAAATTGCACGCAAAATCTTTAGATAGTGCTATGTCACGAACCAAAACTTTCAATTTCCCCATAAAATCCGTTCGTTGGAATAAGAAAAACAGAACTGGCACATTCAAAGTATAAGTTCATTCAAACAATTTTGAAATTGTAAAATTTAAGGACGCATAATAATTTGGATTTTAATCAAAGCACAATTTCAAGCAGTGACACTTGGATCGTAAATGTATATTTTTTGATTCAACATTTAACGCTAAATACGTCCACTTAAAATAGAATAATTTCACTTCACACACACACACACATACACGCACACACCACACACACACATACACACGTATATGTGTATATGTGTGTGTATGTATGTGTTTACGTAAAAAATGTAGTAACTCAATCAGTGAGGTATTAACGAAATTGTCATTGCCACTATCGATATTTGTTGAGCATGAATAGTTGAAAATCTGATGGTACGGCAAAAGACGGCAATGCACCCACCACGCGTTTTTGTTTAATACGTTTCTTTAAATAGCTTTTAAATCCTAGTTTTTCACCTTTCTTCGGATTTTGAAGACTATCACAATCTCTTTCCCGGATTTCGGAGTACCCATGCCTATAATGAGATTCTTTCTAGGCTTTAGAGAGAGAAAGATAAACGAAAAAGGAAAGACAAAGTGAAATAAAGGAGTACAAGGAAGGCTGAAGACAGAGGAGAGAACGTAAGAGAGGGTGACTGACCACTTTTTCTGAGATTGTTGAAATTGCATTTCCTTTTATAGTTAATCCTGTGCTTACGCAGATAGAGAAAGGGGTAATTTTCTGGGATTGTCCAATTGGTGATAGTTGAAGTGTAAAAATTTGTCAGTTTCCCTTTTATGCACCAGTGGAAAACTTGCTTTGAATTTTACGCTGTATTTCCGAAATTTTGTGGATCTCAGGTATCTGTGGAAATAGCTCTTTTTTAATTAGTTACATATCTACAGCATTTCTTTATTTGTGAATGAATCGGAGTTTTGATTAATTAATATTCTTATAGTAAAGAATAAAATGTTTGGAATGGTACAACAATGCACTATAGTAAAAACAACGGACTATATACCTGTTGTAATTTAGTCATCCACAGTCTGATATATTACGGAATAAAATTCCTTCTTCAGATATTATTAGATGCAGTCGCTGCTATAATCGGTGTTCCAACAGCTTTTCTTCTTTCTTATTTTTTTTGAAGCGTCTCAGCCGTGGTCTAACGAAGCTCCTTCCGGAATTCCTCATGAGAAGTGCATTAGGTCGGCCATGTATCAATCTCGTGTGTACTGGTACATCCGTAGGGCTACTTCTAAGGTACGTATCATACGTGCATCTTCCTTTGTTTTGCTTTTTTTTTTACCTCCTTTGTTATAAACTACAGATGAGCATATTTATTTCATCCTGACTTTCTTTTTTGCTACTCTTAGTATTTTTGATTTGTTAGATGTTTCAATATTTTGTATTTATCATTAATCTCTATCACCCCACCATTTTTGTCTTAGTTTAGGATAATTATATTGTTGTTCTTCCGTGTTAGTAAAGATCCATTTTCATTTCGACGAATGTTTCTTTCCATTTATGTGCACTGTTAGAAAGTTTGGAAATTGTGGCTCTGTATGTATCTAAATTGTTGTAACATCTCTTTTAAGGGGTACAGTAGGCTTAGTTCGGAAAATTTACTCATCATTGATACTCTTCTTATCGAAGAAATCTATAAGGCTGAGGTGGAGTCTAAACTGTCCAATGTCTGCTTTCATTTACGAAATAATAAGTGTAACATTGAATCTGATACTTTTAAAATGTCATCCATACCCTCATTGTTGAGGCTTCTTCTGAAAATTATATAATTATATATTTATATATTTATTATATAATAATGTTTATATAAATTATAGAAATCTAGTATCTATATGTTTTGTGGGTTTATTTTAAGTTTTAGCATCAACGGACTGGAACCGAATTGTAGTATGTCTTCCTATATATGTATTTGTACTATTTTCAACACGCTTCGTGTTTTTGGCTTTCTTGCTGTTTCATTGTAGGAGAGAGAATATTCCATGTTCTCTGATTGTTTTATGTCACATATGATGTCTGTATTTTCTTGCAATGTATTTGATATATTATAGTAAAAGATATGGAGGAGTTGTTACTGGCATTACATCCTTTATTAGTTATATCGAAATAAGTATAGATATAACTGCATCTAAAATAGTGTAGAAATGGGCTGATATCAGAAAAGTGGTTTCTATAATATCATAGATAAAGAAGTGAAGAATAGAGGAAATCTCAGTATATCGGTTTTAAGTCTTTTGACGTATGCTCTTATGATGCACACATACACACGTTGATATATATATATATATATATATATAGAGAGAGAGAGAGAGAGAGAGAGAGAGAGAGAGAGATAGATATATGTAATTGTCTAAGGGACAGATAATTACATAGAAACGTATGAGAGTAAAGTCGTGTCATATAGGAATTATTTATTTACGAACAGACGTTGAATTGACTGGAGTGAATAGAGGTAAGTGATATGAAGATTTACATAAGTAATGGGATATTTTTGACACTACCACTTATCACTGTTGAATTGAAATGAGTAACTATTTAATTTACTCTATATATGAAGAACTATTTAAACATATAAGTAAAGTGCATAGAATAGTGTTTAATATAGGAATATAGAAATAAATGTTCCCCTCCATCATACGCACACAGACAGTTCGACAGTTCTAATATAAACAGAGAAACAAGTACAACATGTATTACAGAGGTGGAGAAGCCTGTATAAAATTCAATATTTAAAGATGACAATTTAATCTGCTTGATATGTGATTAAATCAAACATTACTCCATACCATAATATAGAGCACACACTTGGAGAAAATATACATGGAAGCTCCAGTGTATCTCGCACAATATTTTGTCTCACATACACTTACTTGCACTTGTTTCTCTGCTTATATTAGAACTGTCGATCTGTCGGCGTGCTTATGATGGAGAACATCTCTTGGGACATCCCATAGCGTTATGTCACCGCACGCATTATAGTTACATTCGCCAATTGAGAGGCAATCTTAAACGGCAGCTAGACTGCCACATATTTTTTATCACTTACTCCAAATACAGACAGTATGGAAAAAAGCTTGATTTGTCAACATATGAATATATACAAGTTGAATGTAAATTGGTTATTGAAGAATAAACACCAAATCATTTGCTGAATCTATGTTATTGTTATACTAGGATGAAGATTGGGATTATCACGTAACAAAAAAATGTGGAAAGAAAACAAATAATAATTCATATTAGAATACAAAATACGGCAAAAATAAAGTAAAAATCTAATCTTTTATTTAATGGACCACTTACACGGCTATGTACCATGCGGGTTCGTGTCCCTGAGCAAGCTATCATTTTTTCTTCTCCAAATTGTCTTTTACGCTATATTTACAATCTAGTATTCAAAGTTCTTTCTGCTTCAAGGTCTGATATTCCTATAACACACACACACAAACAAACGTGGTGGGGGAGAATGAGAAAAAGATAGATAGATAGATAGACGTATATATTCATATAGGCGCAGGAGTGGCTACGTGGTAAATAGCTTGCTTACCAAACACATGGTTTCCGGTTCAGTCCCACTGCGAGGTATCTTCGGCAAGTGTCTTCTATTATAGCTTCGGGAAGACCAAAGCCTTGTGAGTGGATTTGGTAGACGGAAACTGAAGATAACCGATGCTGGTGTGCTTATGTCCCCGTAGCCTAGCGGTTCGGCAAAAGAGACCGATAGAATAAGTACTAGGCTTATAAAGAAAAAGTCCAGGGGTCGATTTCTTCGAATAAAGGCGGTGCTCCAGAAATGGCCGCAGTCAAATAACTGAAACAAGTAAAAGACTAAAGAGTATATATATATGTAATTATTCTATTTTAAGTGGACGTATTTAGCGTTAAATGTTGAATCAAAAAATATACATTTACGATCCAAGTGTCACTGCTTGAAATTGTGCTTTGATTAAAATCCAAATTATTATGCGTCCTTAAATTTTACAATTTCAAAATTGTTTGAATGAACTTATACTTTGAATGTGCCAGTTCTGTTTTTCTTATTCCAACGAACGGATTTTATGGGGAAATTGAAAGTTTTGGTTCGTGACATAGCACTTTCTAAAGATTTTGCGTGCAATTTATTTAATTGCCGATGTATTTTAAATTAAAACTAGCCATTAATAAAAAAAATGATTGGGAGACATCAGGCCTTTTGACACTTATTTACATTTGGCAGAAATGATCATTCCCTAATTTGACCACACTTGGCCACATTCAAAAAACAATAGTTACAATGTTTTAAAATCGTTATAAGGCGTTGTTCCACATACGCAATTCAATTTTCATGACTTTTCATGTATATTTCATTGTTTTTATCTGTAAGTAAATAAAGTAATCTTGAGTTATTATAAAGATAAAGGAGTGCCCCGATGCATTAAATGTCAACTTGAACACATATTTCTAAAGTAACTACCTCAATGTATAACAGCACATCTGTCCCTTTCAGTATACATTTGGTCAGAATTTCCATTAGCTACAGGGCCTAGAAACGATCAGGAAAAAATTGTAATGACTGTGATGTTGATAATAATGATGTCGACCACGACGACTATGATGACTGTTTATAATAATATTATTATTATTATTATTATTATTAGTAGTAGTAGTATTATTATTATTATTATTATTATTAGTAGTAGTAGTAGTAGTAGTAGTAGTTCTATTTTTATTCTGAAAAATTCTCAGATAGTTCTGCACTATCGGTTATTCTTTACATGAAAGCAGGCAATAATAAATCACCAAAGATTTCAAGCAGTGCCTTCTGTGACTCAATGAGACAATGCTCTCCTTAAACTACGAACTGTACCCAACAATTCTGTCCTTTGAATCACCTCGAATATTCTTATTATGTTTTTCAAAGCCCTTGGAAGCTGCTCCTAAAGCTCCAATTACCACCGGCCAAAATAATCAGGACAGTAATGTATAACTAATGTATAACGGAAAAGAACGAATAGCATGGTACCGAAGGTAGCAAGCCTGCTACGCAAGCAAGACTCGACGAGTTCCAGCAAACATATGATAACAACAACAACAACAACAACAATAATAATAATAATAAATATGGAGCAGGGGTAATCGCATGGACAGTAGACGAACTAAAGAGCTTAAACAGAACGATAAGGAAGGACTAGATATAGGATACTCCCCCCAAAATGTGACACAGACAGTCTGTATATACGAAGAAAAAGAGGGGCACGAAGATTGATTGGATGTGATCACAGCATTAGAGGAGAAGAAAACTACATTATATGGTATGTAAAATATGTCAAGGAACCGCATTTAGTGGAAGTATGAACGTCCGGTTTGTGTAGGATGGAATATTGCATAGATAAAGCACTGTACAAGTACCTGCGAATGAATGAAACTAAAAATAGGTGGATAAAGAAAATAATGCTTGGAGAATTTCATAAGGATGTTCCAGAAAAGATAGACAGACAAGAAAGATGGCTATGGATGACAAAAACTGATTTAAAACTGGAAACTGAGGCTCTTTTTTGCTGCCAAAGAGGAAGTGTTCAGAACAAATTAAATCAAGTACAGAATAGACAACACATCAGACAGTGTTAAATACAGAATTCGTCGGCAAAATAGTGAAACCGTATGGCATATTACCAGTAAATGTACGTCACTAACCCAGAAAGAATATAAGAGACGTCATGACAAGACAGCCATTCTCTTCCATTGGACACTTTGCAACTAGTATGGACTAGACAGTGCAAAAACGTAGTATGAGAAAACCCGAAATCATCATCGAAAACGATAATGCAAAGATCTGAGAAATTATGATTCAGTGTGACCATGAGATAGAGAATAGGAAACAAGGAAGCAAACGATGCTGGATCTCAGATATCGCATGCCCAACTGACAACAAAGTATGCGATAAGGAAGAAAGAAAATCGACAGATATGACAAGTTAGCTTGTGAGGTTAAGCAGTTGTGATAGATGAAAAACTTGGTAGTAGTACCAATATTTATCGGAGCCCTAGGAACAGTGAATAAACATCTTGAGAAATACATGGAACAAATATGGCTGCAATAAGGGTGGGACACTTGCAGTAAACAGCACTGCTTGGAATAGCTCAATTACTCTGGATTGTGTTCGAAAAATAAGGGGTGTTACCTTAGCTTACTGGTAGTTAACAACTGACACCGTAGTACAGCTCCAGCGTTAGAAGTTCTGAAAAGACAATGAAATAATAATGATCATAATAATAATAATTGGGTGCAAAATAACCTAAATATTGAAGAATTTGAGAATAAACTTTAAAATATACGACAGAATTACTTTTATTTAGAGCAGGTAGTGTCATGTGTATCCAACAACGACTAGCCAGTTACAAAATATGCTTCAAAGAATATGAAATTACTACTTAGAGAATCATGGAAAATAACTACAAATATACATGAAACACATATTCTGTTCTCCCTCTTCATTGGTACTAACAAATAGAAAACAGTGGTTGCACTACAAAATGGATATTTAAAAAACAACAAAAATAATTAACACCTAATTTCTAATATATATTTCTGTTTGCAAAATGCTATCAAAAAGCAACTTAAAGCGAAGCACATATATGTCCAATATTGGAGAAACTGAAGAAAACGTAACAAGACAAATATATATCTCTTCCAAAACTTACTGAGCTATATAGAATACTAAAAAGAGGGTGAAGTGTTCTAAAAGCTGCAAAGGGTAAAACATTCCAGAGCTACTATGGTTCGTAAGTAGGTAGAGTATTACAGCTGATAGGAGAGTAATGAGATGTGGAAGAAGCTCATAAAATACTTTCTCTTCTTGCAATATATAACTTTGTAGGAATACATTCTTCTGCACCACAAATTGCTATAAAATACCTATGGGAAAAGAGCTATTATAAGCAGGCGTGACAAAAATATCTCCGAGAATGGAAAGACATCGTACACAGAGACAAGAACAACGAGGCTAATCCATTAGACGTTGTTTGTTGTCAAGGAAGACTAAGAAAAGAAATCAATGTTGGACATACCGTTAGTAGTGCGATATATATGCTTTCATAAAGTATGTTGTACATAGTGACACTTTCCATCTTATTCAGCGAAACAAGCTAAGTGTTTACATCACGATAATAATAGAAATGAAAAACAACAAACACGGTGGATAATGTTGACACTGAGATACTAAGTCTGAAAAATTATGTCGTACAGAGTAAACAAAGACAATTTTTGTTAACGTCTCATATCCAAAATGTGACTGAAGCAGAAAGAGGGTTCAAAGAGAAAAGGAAGTGCAACAGAATGAACAAATAGAAAGATATATAATCGCATGAACATTTTCTACTTTTGGTAGACGGATAGGGACCTGAAATGTAAACCAGAAACATCAAATATAACTTGCCATGAAGAAACTTTTAAGACAAATGTGGTAAAGGCAACGTTAGACAAAACGTAGTTGGACAACAAAAGTAGAATCTGCAAGAAAGGAGACGAGAATATCAATTACATTTAGATTGAGTGCAGTATGTTAGCACAAAAAAGGAATACAAGCGCAGACATGAGAGTGTAGGCCAAGAGTTCATTGGGAGATTAGATAAGTATGTTATATCAAAACAACAGATAAACGGTATGAACACGACAAAGAGGCCGTGACAGAAAATAGGAACTACAAGATCTTGTCAAAGATTGGCCATTCTATTGAAGCAGGAAGAACAAACAAGATTATAGAGGAAAAATTAAACAGTGCAAGATTATAGATTTGGCAATTCCGTATGTTAACAGAAACTCCGAACTACTCTAAAGGGATTGAAGAAACTGAAGAATAACAAGATCTGTTCAGAGATGTGGAAGAGCGAGTCAACATTTCCTCTAGTAATTGGTCCACCTGAAAAAAAAAACCCTCAAAAATTTACCTAGTAGAGAGAGAGAAATTAATTTAATTCCTGAGATTTGAGGAAATTTGTTATCACCGAACCTCAAAATACAACACCAGCCAAACAGGCATGCGTTAGAATAATAATAATAAATAATAATAATAATATAATAATAATAATAATATAATAATAATAATAATAATAATAATACTAGTAAGAGTAATTGTTATTGTAATAATAATAATAATAATAATAATAATAATAATAATAATAATAATGATAATAGATGCAGTACCAGGCTTTGGTTCTCATGGCTTCTGATCTTAACTGATTGGAAGTGTTATCATGTACATTGTTTTGTCTTGGTATAAAAGATGGGCTACAGCAAATATTCTGCTCAATACCATAGATTTGCTTGTTAGTTGTTTGACCTTAACCAGTTGAGCATGTCCCTTAGTGGCTGACGATATGTGCATCTCTGATCACGAGCAGAAGTAGTGGGGGAGCATCATAGCCATGTATTGAGAGGGATTCATTGGGGTTTGAATAATTCACCTCTGGAAACATGGGTGGTTCTTTCAACATCCTTAAACAACCCTTATTCAGGGACCGCTTGAGCGGGATGGGCTACTCAACCTGAAGAAAATTCTAACTGGGCCCCACCTGCAAGGTCATGTGCTGTTTATCTTGATATGAGATCACCATGTCGCGCACATATGGTTGTGATGCATGTGCCTGGTGTGCCCTTATGAGACGGGTAGTCATGATGGGTATATTGGGCTTCGTATATTTTACCCCAGTGTCACTTTGATGGCATGAACTGCTCTCTCACTCAATAATAATAATAATATAATAATAATAATAATAATAATAATAATAATAATAATAATAATAAAGTGTAAACACGACCAGGTAGCCCAAAACCTACTGGCTACTATGCCGTATGGATATGAGGTTAGGAGTGTTTGGTACCAACATACACCAGAAAACGTAATGGACGAAAAGGGGAAGGAAAAAAATCCACTTCCAGGGACACAAGATATGAGAGAACGAAGGCTAGATAGAGTAATCTTTAGGAGGGACAAACTAGAGTGCCTAATAATTGACGTGGCAGTGCTAGGAAATCAACATATGGCCACGAAAGAAAGAGGAAAGATTGATATATATGGAGACCTGAGATAGCTAAGATGTGGCAGCTACGAGAATCAAACTAAGTTTATCTGTATTGTCATCGGAGCATTGGGTTCAATACCACCAAGTCTGAAAAGCCATCTGAATAATTTAGAAATACCTTACAATCTAGGTGTATGGCAATAGTCGACATCACATGGAAGTGCACACATATTGCGTAAAATACTATCTGTCTGAGGACCTTAATGTGACCTGGCAAACAGTGCAAACCCCTGGTGGACAAAATATCTTTAATTAACAACCACACGGCATTGTATACTGTGCATCGTTTATAATAATAATAGTAATAATAATAATAATAATAATAATAATAATAATAACAATAATAATAATGATAATGATAATAATAATAAAAAATAATAATAATTATAATAAAATGACTTCAGATTTTGCCACTAGGGCAGCAATATGGGGGAGGGGAAGAGTCGATCACAGCGACCTCAGTGTTCAACTTGTACTGTTATCAACCCCGAAAATATGAAAGGCAAATGCTGCCTCGGCGGAATTTGAACTCAATGTACGGAATGCCGCTAAGCATTTTGCCTGGCGTGCTAACGATTCTACTAAACACACACACACACATACACACACACACACACACATACACACACACACACACACACATACACACACGTGCGCGCTCATACACGCGCCTGTGCGTTGGTGTGTTCTTTTTATTTCGGAATATATTTTGTGAGGAAAATTATGCATTTTATTGTGAATATACATGTATGTGTGTGCCTCTGTGTGTAATGATATATGTGTGTGCATGGGAATATTTCTTTAAAAATACTTTTAGCTTCATAACAAGGCATCCATGTGATTGTAACAGCTGTGTGTAAGAAAATGTGTTTCTCTTCTGTTTTCCTCTCATTCCAGTGTTGTTTTTTATATTAAATTTGCATGGGCGTTAGATGTGATAAGTACGCGTGTCAGTACGTGTGTGTATGTGTGTGTGTGTGTGTGAGTGTGTGTGTTTGTGTTTGTAAACATTAGAGAATATACATGTATATAACATGTTTATATTCTGTGCGTTGATTGCCATCAGAAAAGTGACGTTTCTTTTTCCGGCAGTCTAACCGATGTGATGTTAGTTTATTCAACTATAATGAACTGCTTAAGGCTAAAGAGATTCCAAGAAGAAACTAAAGAGAGAACATTAGTCTGTATCGATTATGTGAATTTGTCGAGTCTCCACGGTAAACGATGATTGGTCCATACATAATGACTACTATTTTCGTACTGTATCCAGAAGATCTTTCGATTTTTCTATTTCACTGTTACATGTTTATAAATTTATTTGTGATTCTATATTTGTGGTGGTAGGCATAGTATTATCAGTAATAACATTTCTCTTTTTCTTATATTTCTACAACAGTTAATATACTATTAGTAATGTATATAACTATCTTTCTTTTTATCGATCTACCTATCTATCTATCTATCTATCTACCTGTCTGCCTCGACCTATCTATAAATATAGATATATACATACATATACCAAATTACATGTACATCCATCCAAACATATATATATATATATATATATATATGCGTGTGTGTGTGTGTGTATATATACATATGCGCCTGAATGTGTGCATATATATATATATGCGTATGTATACATATATATATGTGTGTGTGTGTATATATGTATGTATGTACTGTGTTTGTGTGCATATATGTATATATATAATATATATATATATATATATATAATATATATATATATATATATATTTATGTATGTATATATATATATATATAATATATATATATATATATTACTTGTGTTTGTGTGCATATATGTATATATATATATATATATATATATATATATATATATATATATATATATATATATATATATTTATGTATGTATATATATATATATATATATATATTACTTGTGTTTGTGTGCATATATATATATATATATAAGTATGCTTTTGTATGTGTACAGCGTTTCTCTAAATAATCATTATTATTTCCTTCCTGATTTAAACTCTATACTCTATGAAGCAAGCTTATACAGCTTGGTACAGGTGCAAGTATATATTTTGAGCTGGGCGGTGTTGTGTCTTTTGGGAGTACCATAGTGTGTTTGTATTCAATGTTTTGTGATTTATTTTCTAGTTTTCAGTGCTACTTATATCTTTTCCCCGTATTTTTTTTGTAGAGTATATGTAATCTGATTTGTGATATTTTAAACTGATAAACATTATTATTATTATTATTATTACTATTATTATCATTATTATTATTACTATTACTATTATTATTTTAGTTATTGTTGTTGTGATAAGGCTAGATGTACTCTACAGATTTCTGTAACCGCAAAGTAGACGAGATTAGCTTAAAGTAGTTACCGTTATAGTTAATGTTTCACTCAGCATATATATCATTCGTAGAAATGCGGTTTATCTTGTTTACCGTATTTGCAAGTGTACTGAACATTTATTCATTTTTTAAACACTTTATGCTTCAATGACATGCACTATGGCTGAGTACATATTCTACATTCCCGTTATTTCAATCTTCATTTCAATGTGTATAATGCGGAACAATCTTAACCCTCTCTATCAAGATGCTATTATTTTTCAATTGGGTACAGGAAAAACATATAGTGCAGAGTACTTGGATCTTTGACTTTTCGTAATAAAGTCCTTTGTTTACTAAGACTGCACAGGCAATCACATTTTATATCACCCGATGTATCATTCTTATGCAGAAGGGAAGTTAGTTACCATATTTCTGTGTCCAAATAATTGGGGACGGTCACTGTAAGGAACCTGTTATTGTATGGACGATAACAAAATCAAAAATTCTTATATATATGACATACAAATTTCACATATTTATTGAATGTAGCTCCTACCGCTGCCACTGCGGCTCTAAGAGATCCATCGTGATGTGACACAAACTTGCTAGCTGTCCTGTTGGTAAACGTCAACTGCAACTGGGAGCAGAACGGGAAAATACTCAGACGTGAGGAATGAGTGGTGATTGTGATGCTGAGAAAGGATTTTAAGAATAAGAAGGAGAGTGATTTTTAGCAACTTGAGACCAATAATTCTGTTAAATGCATATTTGAAATATTTGGCCAAAGTGATAACTAAGAGGTCAGCGCTTGTCGACAATAGTCAACTGACTTTTCTCATTCGGAGTATTTAGGAGCATTGCTACTTCGGAATAATCTCTTCAAGTATAGTAGGGCAGCTGGTGCAATCACTTGGTTTACTGCCGGCCCGAGACGCTCCGGAGGAAGCAGCTGTCCTGCAAGCGCTGATCGCTCTTTGCTGACTGGTGGAATAATTTCGAACAGCTGCATCTGATGTAGGACGAGTCCACCTATCAGCCAATATGTCATCGATATATTTTATCTGAAAAGTAGGGTAGTGGTTGAGATTGATGTGCTACACACATCTCCAGTAAATTCGTTGAAATGTGAGTGAATGAGGCAAAGATGGTCCAAGTAATTGGGCTTAAGTTGTCACATGTTAACTGAGTATTAAGGAAAAAGATAACTTACGATGGTAATTCTGATGGGTGGGATGGATTGGTATCTGTGGGCTTCGTCTGTTGCCACTGTCTTTCACCCACCTCAATAGCGCAGAGTTTTGTTTTTTAAAGAAAATTGTTAATTGTTATTGTTAGAATTGTTTGCACGTTTTTAAAGTAAATGCTCACAGTTCCATGTCTATGTTTTGTCTTAAATGTTGTTAGCAACTCTTGTGGCCACCACCACCTCCACAACCACCACCACCACCACTACTACTGCTACTACTACTACTGCCACTACTACGGCTGCTGCTACTGCTGCTACTACTACAACTACTACTACTACTACTACTACTACTACTACTACTACTACTACTACTACTATTATTATTATTATTACTACTACTTCTACTACTACGGTGGTGAGTTAGCACGCCGGAAAAAATGCATTTCATCTTTTTTTTACGTTCTGCTTTCAAATTCCGTTGAAAGCAATTTTGCCCTCATTAGTTTGGGGTTAATAAACCAAATACCAGACAGCACTGGGCTCTTTGACGTGTTCCCTCCCCCGAAATTGCTCGCCTTGATCCAAAATTTGAAATCAATAGCATAATAAGTAAGTTGGCAGAATTTTTAACATGCCGGGCAAATCTGCTTCGCCCGTCTTCATATTCTTAGTTCGTTTTCACGTTCTCAATGCAAATTCCTCCGAGGTTGAATAATACCATGTGAAGCACAGGGGAGGCGGAGAGTTATGTAATCGATTTATCCCTGCGCCGAAAATGCTTGCCTTGTTCCAAATCTTAAAACCAATGTTATTTATTTCGTATTATATCGGTTGAAATAGCTGGAATGTGTAACTGGATACCTTCGACTTACGATGAATATTTAAAGAGCAACACGCAAATGAAATTGTTTTAAGCTACCGTCGAGGAAGAACAGCATATTATTGAAAACAATAAAACTCGCAAATAGAATTATTACATGAAGATCAACAATCAGCATTTTTAAATTTTAGATGAAAAATGTAACTAGAAGCAAACACCTTATATGTGAGCCAAAACACGATCGACAATTACAACGATAAGAGCAATGGGAATATTAATGATGAATTTTATGAAATATTCATTGCTGTTAGTAGGATGTATTGAAACTATATAAAATAATTGAATATTGCATGAAGAAAAAATAATAAAACGCACCGAAACTGCGTCAGATAATTTAGATTTTCTTCATCATGCATAGCTAAATAAATGGACAGCCTGTCAATAATTCTATATTGTTTGACATTATACAAAATAATGATAGGAAAGAACGGACGTTGCTGACAGGTGGTATTTAAATATTATGAAGATTTCGTCTGAGGGTGAGAGGTGAGAAGATAAAGTATTGCATTATCGTCTAATAACGTCACGAGTTCAAATTCGTTACTAATGTTCTGTCATATTTCTATACATAGAGCCTTATAATATACTGATTCAGAAGGCAGACACATAGTTGTCGGTAATTGATAGCGGGAATTTTGGGATTGACTATTTAGATTCAGATAAGTCTCCAACAATAATTTCGCTTCGTTTCACTTCACCATCTGGAGCGTGCTCTAACTCTAAATACAGTGTATTTGTGACATCTAGTGTATACATTAGTGAAGTCGACAGTAAACGCCAATATATCATTATAAGTAACCCGCCTTCGGTAGCGACTTAATGCTAAAATTATTCATGAACAATGTTTAATGTTCAGTATTGCTACATACTTCAACCTTCAAAACGATGATGATAACGATAAATATTTTTATTTACGTTATTAGTGTTTCAGCCACATTTAAATGTGCGGTTCCGACCTCCTCTGCTGTATATTTAGAAATTTTACTTTTTCTGTATTTTTCTCTCCACAAAAAGTGACTGTTGAGCATTAGCTGGAAATTATACTGCAAACAACAAAGGCAAACAAATATGTACACTCGTGCACAAATATAAAATACAAGTGCGACTAAATACTAAATAGCTTAATCGTCGTTTCGCCAAGAAATACAAAAAAATACTGTAAGACAAAAAGACGGGTAAGCAAGTTTTGTAATGAAAACTCGTTTTATTAAATGATATTCGAAATACAAATACTGTCCCTGTTTTAGCAAACTAAGTTTATTGTGAACCTCGGAATGCAATATACCTCTGATATGTCGTTTATTTATGAATTCTGCGGTGTCTGTTATGGTTTTCAGAGCCCAACCTGAAAGTGTAGATGGTGAAAAATGCATTACCTGTGAATTCATACTGCAGGTTTTTCCATTAATTATGCTGCTCATGTACTATATCCAGGTTCCCAACTACTTTCAAAAATTCCTTCCTTACATCAATGTATTTTAAGAACGCTGACTCGAAAACTCGCAAATATGGCATGCTGTTGGTTTACTCTATGAAACATCAAATTAGACTTTAACATGAAAACGCGCATACATACATACATACATACATACATACACACACACACACCACACACACACACACACACATATATATATATATATATATATATATATATATTATATATATATATGAAGGCGCGTGGCTCAGTGGTTAGTGCGTCGAGCTTACGATCGTGAGGTTGTGAGCTCGAATCCCGGACCGGGCTGCGTGTTGTGTTCTTGAGCAAGACACTTTATTTCACGTTGCTCCAGTTCACTCAGCTGTAGAAATGAGTTGCGACGTCACAGGTGCCAAGCTGTATCGGCCCCTTTGCCTTTCCCTTGGACAACATCGGTGACGTGGAGAGGGAAGACCGGTATGCATGGGCGACTGCTGGTCTTCCATAAAACAACCTTGCCCAGACTTGTGCCTCAGAGGGTAACTCTCTAGGTGCAAACCCATGGTCAGTGTCTGACCGAAGGGGGTCAAAGAAAAAATATATATATATATATGGGTACCCAAAAGGAACCGTAAACCACATGTAAGCATGTGTGTTGATCATGCCAGTCGACGAAAAGGGGAGAAGCAATACAAAACAAAGTGCGACTGCACTGAAATCGCTAGCGGTGGAAGCCTGAACTACATAAACAGTAACACTTGTTTATGGGTATCCTTCATATATAGACATACATACATACATACATACATATATATATATATATATATATATATATATATATATATATATATATATATATAATTAATTAATAAGGGTGAGAGAATTAGATACTAATTTAATAGTATATCTATTCAACACCAAGTGGCCTAGTGCTCCGAGAACCTGGATTATTATAATATTTTATAACATATTATAATATTTTTACAAAATAAATATAAGAGAGTGGTCACTATATGGCTCACTCTAGCACCAGTTAATCCAAAAGGTTTCAACCACGAAAATACATGTTTCCCATGAAAGTCAGTACGATTGTTAGCTCACACGGACAGGGCAAATAAAAAATAACAAAAATACAGATTATTTTGGGACAATTGTTTCGCTATTAATGAATTAAATGTAATTTTACTTACAAAAAAAATCCATTTGTAGCTCGTCAGCCAAAACTATCTGGATGAAATCCACTCAATCACACGCCAGATTTTACCATAACGATAAATACGCGTGTGGTTCAATTGATTACATCCGACGTTATAATTCAAATGCCCCAACTAACAGCGCGCCAAACTTTCACGGAAAACAAATACAGCATTTAGAAATAAATGCAGCATAATTATAATTAATTAATAAGGGTGAGAGAATTAGATACTAATTTAATAGTATATCTATTCAACACCAAGTGGCCTAGTGCTCCGAGAAACCTGGATTATTATAATATTTTATAACATATTATAATATTTTTACAAAATAAATATAAGAGAGTGGTCACTATATGGCTCACTCTAGCACCAGTTAATCCAAAAGGTTTCAACCACGAAAATACATGTTTCCCATGAAAGTCAGTACGATTGTTAGCTCACACGGACAGGGCAAATAAAAAATAACAAAAATACAGATTATTTTGGGACAATTGTTTCGCTATTAATGAATTAAATGTAATTTTACTTAATTACATTTAATTCATTAATAGCGAAACAATTGTCCCAAAATAATCTGTATTTTTGTTATTTTTTATTTGCCCTGTCCGTGTGAGCTAACAATCGTACTGACTTTCATGGGAAACATGTATTTTCGTGGTTGAAACCTTTTGGATTAACTGGTGCTAGAGTGAGCCATATAGTGACCACTCTCTTATATTTATTTTGTAAAAATATTATAATATGTTATAAAATATTATAATAATCCAGGTTTCTCGGAGCACTAGGCCACTTGGTGTTGAATAGATATACTATTAAATTAGTATCTAATTCTCTCACCCTTATTAATTAATTATAATTATGCTGCATTTATTTCTAAATGCTGTATTTGTTTTCCGTGAAAGTTTGGCGCGCTGTTAGTTGGGGCATTTGAATTATAACGTCGGATGTAATCAATTGAACCACACGCGTATTTATCGTTATGGTAAAATCTGGCGTGTGATTGAGTGGATTTCATCCAGATAGTTTTGGCTGACGAGCTACAAATGGATTTTTTTTGTAAGTAAAATTACATTTAATTCATTAATAGCGAAACAATTGTCCCAAAATAATCTGTATTTTTGTTATTTTTTATTTGCCCTGTCCGTGTGAGCTAACAATCGTACTGACTTTCATGGGAAACATGTATTTTCGTGGTTGAAACCTTTTGGATTAACTGGTGCTAGAGTGAGCCATATAGTGACCACTCTCTTATATTTATTTTATATATATATATATATATATATATATATATATATATATATATGTACGTATGTATGTGTGTGAGTGTATTCAAATCGAACATTAAAACTCGAGCAAATAATCGAACATTAAAAATTGTAATAACAAAACAACAATAGGGCGTACACAAGGAATATATTAGTTTAACGCTCTGGAAAGGTGGAAAGAAGAGTAGCTTTTTTAACGTTTCTCCAAAGAAAAGTTCAGAGAAACAAAACAAAAAATAAACTTTTTATTCACTGCGCTCGTGCAATCGATATTCATCACAAACTGGGGGAAAACTCCTATTACCCTAGATACTAGACCATCAGATTTCGATATTATTGGATCACTTCAGTGGTGTGCAGTCATTCGCCAGGCATGGCATTAGTATTATCCCGTATATAAGATATATAAAAATAAATTACAGTCTCATACAGTCTCTGATCTTGTAACTAGCAAACCAGACTGTCAAATGCACTGTTCGAAATAGAACCAGTATAATTACAGAGATCTTTGTTTAGTGGCCATGCTTAAATAAATGTTTAAAATCACTGATCTCAATATGGGAAGTTAGAAAATAAAAGGAACATAGCATTTAATCTCACAAACTAACTCCCAAGTATCACCGGTATAACTTCGTCATGCTTGTATCTGCGTGGATGCCTGACTTGCGATGACTAGCACCAAAAGCAGTCCTAAATCAGGTGTCACGCTATATCCATTGACTAATTTGTTCGTGATTAATTCCCTTAAAATTATTCCGCATGACGTATATAGGCGCTGGTGTGTCTCTGTAGTAAGACGTTTCTTACCAATCACATAGTTCCTGTTCGGTCGCAGTAAGTGGGACGTGGGACATGCATCCGCTGCTGTAAAGTCTCGGGCCACTGAAAACCTCTTGAGATGAGTTGGTACAACAAAACTGAAAGAAGCCCATCGTTTAAATGTGTGTGTGCGCGTGTTTGTGTTTGTGTTTGTATATATATATATATGACCATTTTGATATTGACTGTGCTTTGACGGGTTCGTAAACAAACGAAAGCGCTATTAAATGATTATCCAAAACTCTGACTGCCTCCTTTTTCTCAATGAAATAGGGAGAAATAAAATAGTCAACAAGTGACGAACGAATTATATTCTTCGGGTATTTTGTCCTACGTATTTTTCACTCGTTGCTGATGTCGTAGTGCCGTATAAACACACACACACACACACACACACACACACGCACACACACATATAAGTTCAGCAAAATTTAGATTCAAATGAATATGGTACTTTAGTTAGATGCACCAGAATTTTGAATGGTGTTATCCATATAAATCCATGTGGTGATTATAATCAAAATAAGCAACAAGAATAACTTTGGTAATTTGGTACGATCGTTTCGCACTACATCATTTTATTAAATGTTGTAAGCACTACAACAATTTTAAAATGCTGAGCACTCATCAGTCATTAATAGAGGTTTTCCATTAATACGTAATATCCATATCAAGTGATAACCTTACATAGAAGGTAGATATATAGACAAAGATGTGGATTTAAATTTTAAGAACATTTAAGGTAGTGGAGTTTATCAACTGACTGACTAATATTCAGTTGTTCTGAACTACTAGAAGGTTCTGCGAAGAATGGACAAAAAAAAATGAGTGCTCAGCATTTTAAAACTGTTGTAATGCTTACAACTTTTAATAAAATGATGTAGTGCGAAACGATCGTACCAAATTACCAAAGTTATTCTTGTTGCTTATTTTGATTATATATATATATATATATATATATATATATATATGTCTGTGAATGTGTGTGTCTGTGTCCCACCACCACTTGACAACCTGTGATGGTCTGCTCGCTTCTACGTAACGTAACGTTTCGGCGAATGAGACCGACATAATACTACCAAACTTAAGGAAAACGACTCCTGCATGAATTCGTTCGACAAATATTCTTCAGGTTTGTTCTCCGGTATGCCCACAAACTTATAACAGAAACAATTAAATGATGAATGATAAAATATGGTCATAGATGACTTTGTTTCTAACAGATATGTTACTGATATGTTAAAATTTGTCAAAATACACAACGGGTTGATATAGGTCAAGCAGAGATCGTCTACGTGAAGTACTACAGAGAATAAAGCAAACTTATATCCTCTTCTCGTAAACAAAGAACGCGTTTGATATATGATGGTTGCATTTGGCATGTTTTACTTTACATGTCATCAATCAATAAGTAAATAATCAAAAAAGATGTTCAAACATACCAATTTATTTATCAGCACTCGATGCAGTGAACGTCAAGCTTGCTATGTTCCCTCTGGGCGAGTATTCTTTATAAGTTAAGACAATAAAGTACTGATTGCACTTTATAAGTTAAGGCAATATTCGTGCTGTGCGCACTTGGATTTTAGTGCATTCTCCATGAACTCAATTTAAATCAATTCATTGGGATATAGGTTGTTTACTTTGTCTCTGAATGCTAGTCATTTCATGCTATTTGATATTCGATAAAAAGACATACTCCTGTGACTTCCTATCTACTTACTAAGAAATTACTTAGAATGATTACAAGTTGCAATACGGTAAAATGGGACGGCAAAAAAAAAATAAAGAAAAATAGTTATTTTATCGCTTAATAGAAACTAAGGAATAACGATGTCAGTTATTTAACAGGAGTGAATTTATATTAACAATGATAACACGATATTTGGAGTTATGCTACACTGAACAATATCAGATACGCAAGAATGAAGACAATATTGTTCTCGTTGTGGTAACTAAGTAAAGCAGAATCGTCCTCTGCAGTAATAGAAAATTATAAAAGTTCTTACTCTATAGACACCACACAAAAGGATCTTCAGATCAGTGCGAAAAATTCACAGGACATATATTTATGACTGTGTATATGTGTATTTATATGCATGGTGCGCGTGCTTATATATGCACGTGAACGTGTGTCTGTGTGTGTGTGCCCGCGTATGTTTGTGTGTGTGTGTGTGTGTGTGTGTGGATGCGTGTGTGTGAGTGTGTGTGTGTGTGTGGTGTGTGTTAATAAATATCTGTGCTTCCGTTTATGGCATTTATAAATGTTTATCTATTACACGATGCTACGTGGAAAAATAAGTTTACAACTAACACCAGAGCTTCATTAAAAACAAAATGAGTGATGCGATTAATACTTCAAGAAAAGAGATTGAAGACGCCCTACGGTAAGTGGCACCGTAGAAGAGAATCATATTGATTCACTAGATTACATCGACAATAAGTGGACGCAACAACGTTCGAAATCAGTGCATATATTCTTTAACAATAAATGAAAGAAAGAATACTGTTTGAATGTATACATACACACACACCAACACACAAACACATACACACACACACACACACACACACACACATACACACACACACACACACACAAAACACATATATGTGGAAAGAAGAAGAGAGACAGACAAACAAACAGAAAACCAGAAAGGATGGTCGGAACACGAAAAACATATAGCTATGAAAAAAAGCATGTAAATATCTAGTTCAAAATCTCTTTTAAAAGAGATTATTATCATTATTATTATTATTGTTTTTTTCGTATTATTTTTGTATCTATATTCGTGTAACATCGTCCGTTTTTCCGTCCTTGTTTCGTGTACATTCGAAGCATTTTTTTCCAAGGAATCTAATGCCCTCAGCTTAGTTTTTCCTTGGGGCTGGCCAGGTTGGAGCAATCTCAAACCTAATCAGCTGAAATTGCGAGGATGATCCGGTTCTTGACTGAAGATTGAAGGCTTCGAATGACCCGTCCGTGTTTTTTGTATCGTCTTCTGAATGTTTTGCGTTCTTGTCCCAATTTGCATTTATCAAATTCGTGATATTTTACGAATGAACAGAAACGCTTCAGTATTTGAACTTCTACTCCCGCCATCCTTCACACATCACAAGGACTATTCCATATAGTATCGTAAGAATTCTCTGTGCAATAGTAGTTGATCGAAAAATGAATTCAACGGCATCCTAGAAAGGGATTTACTCCTCGAAATTGATAAATGATGAAACTAGACATCATACATGTGAGACCACCAAAGAAAGGAATGGAAGAAATACGATTCCATTTATCAGTACCCACAATCCAAGAGTAACCAATAGTTTCAACACTATAAAAATGAACTTACGAATATTCATACAAAACCTGAAAATGAAGAATCTGTTTGATGGAAACCTTATACGAAACACTATACGTCAATGAAAAATTCTTAATAAACACCTCATGACGGTATGACAGTGGAGAGGATAAATGTGGACTATTTAACAACAACAACGACTACTTCAAATATTTGGACATTGGTTCCAATATCATGAATTGCAAGACACATAATTACACATACCGAATAATATGACCCGATATACATTATATCTAATGGCAGTCTATTTCAGACATCAATTAGCTTAGCACACTCATATAACTACAGTAAGTCTGAAGAACAAACAGATTAGCTGGCGTTCAGAATAAAATTTCTCTCCTTTATCGATGTTATCTAAATACGAAAATGATTCATGTAGAATTAAAATGAAAACGTTTTCCCTTCAAAAATAGCTCGAAGTCTAAAGCTTCGGTAATGAGCTACATTTCCGAAATCTTTTACAATATTCCTTATATTCTGTGTTTCTATGCATTACATTTTAATTATTTCAATTTTCATTTCATTACCGTTGTCATTAATTTACATTTAAATATCTTAGTGAATGATTTATGGAGATATATTTTTTGGCTCTGTTGGTCTCCCTCTCACTTCTTTATTTCTATTTAATGGCAATTCCCGTTGATAATTAATTCAAGAGAATTTTCTGTTTCTCCCTCTCTTGCTCATTATTTCTCTCACTATTTTCTTTCAGACACTATCTCTCTCTTTCACCTTCTCTCTTTCTCTGTCTCACTCTCTAACTGAATGCATATATTTAAGTTCTTGTGTGTGAAATATCTATGTCGGCTGAATAATTAAACATGGTCCCATAACCGAAAATGATGACCAGCAATGCAATGAATCACCGTTGCTAGTAATCAAACAAGATACTTGGTGACATATCTAATTTATTTGTTTTTAAGTGCGTACGTCATTTAGAGTACAAACATGCCCGTCAGGTTCTCCCACGCGTTATTCATAGAACATAAAAACGTCGTTTGCAAAGCTAGATGGACTAGCACTTCACGAGACATGTGTTTATTTTGTAGAAATGAAGTACCTTACTGTAAAGTTCAATGCCCACCTGCTCTAAGAATCGAACACAATACTATACAAATATTAACGCTATCATCTTCTCATTAAGCATATGAACGCAACTTTATGTATAAGAAAAAGGGATATTGCAACAAATGCAGATGAATTTCATTGCCGAGTATTACAGGAAAAGCATTTGCCCGAATACTGTTGAAGCGCCTGCAGAAATTAACAGACTGATTTGTTTCAAAATATCAGTGCAGTTTCAGATTAGGACGCTCAACAATGGTATTTTCTCTTTGTCAGCAGCAAGAACATTGTTACGAACAATGCCAACCCCTACGTGTGACATCTGTAGGTTTAACTAAAACTTTTGATAAAGCCAGTAGACTAGGATTGTACATGCTTCATCAGAAGACTGGATAGCCATCAGCTCTTCTTCAATCATGTATTTCCTTAAAGGTAGGAAAATCACAGTCCAGCTTTGAGATCATTATTGGAGTCAAAAAAAGGTTTGTGTTCCAGCACCAACCATTTTCGGCATTTCCTTTGTTGGGCTCTTGCAGGGCGCCTCCAGAGAATCTCCTGAGATATATGTCTTCATTGGAAAAATTATGTCTACGTTTTTAATCTTGCATGCCGCAGCGTAAAAACCAAGACGAAGACAACTTCCATCAGAGACCTCCTCTTTGTTAATGATGGAGAATTGCTTCTTCAAAATGATTCGCGTCTACAGACAATCATGAAACAACACTTAGAAGCTTGCAAAACATTTTCTCTTGTAATTAGCGTCAAGAAGACCGTCAGTGACACAAGATAATAAAATTACAGGCAAAAATCATACTGGACAACAAGCATTATAAGGTTGTAATGAAATTCTGTTTTCTCGGAACATAATAACTTCCACAGAACCCTTAGACGACGAAATATATGTTAGTATGGGAAAAGCTATACAACCTTTGGTAGACTCAACAAGAGATCATGGAATAATATGATGCTAAAAATAATAACTAAAATGGGGATTTATGAAGCATTAATCCTGAACGCTCTCCTCCATGAAACATATACCTGAACACTATACACATTATACAGAGGAGAAGAGAAGATGCTGAATGTCTTTCATCAGGGATGCCTGCTCAAGATCCTTGGCATCATACGGCAAGACAAAATAGCCTATAAATAAATATTGAAACAAGCAACTATTCTGTGCGAAAGGAAACTAAGATTGCTAGAAAATGTGAAGAGGATGGATGACTGCAAAATATACGGTGAGTTGGATCAGGGTAGCAGAGCCGGAGGACGACCAAAGCTGAGCTTCAAGGACACATGTAAGGGTAACCTGACCAAATGCTACATCGATGCAAAGATTTGGTAAAAAGTCAACTGAAGACAGAACAGCATGGAAAACGTCGGTGAAGAAACTTTAAGGAAGAAAACTTCTTGGTCCTCAAAGGCAAAAACGTCAAAGAAAGTAAGACAATAGATCGTAGCCCTGCAGGAATTTCTGTTCCTGCTATTTTGTAGTATTACTTGCCCATCAAAAATAGTAAAGATCAGCCATAAGAGGAGCTGCAGGAAGAAGACTACGTGTATCTAATTAAGACATTGTCTATCAAGATGTGAAGAGCCATATATATCTTTTTGTATGTATGTAATTATTTTTCTATCTCGACAGATAGTGTAATGTGTATTGAACTACCAGTATGGTAATCTCTCTCTATATAAACGGCAGTTTGTCTGTGCGTTTTCTGTGTGTCTGTTTTCTCGTACCCTCACCCTGACCACGGCTTTCAACCGATTCTGATGAAACTTGACACACACATAGCCCAATGTCATAATTCAAAACTAACGCAGCGAAAATTTTGAAAAGTTCCCCCAGTTCTGAAAAAGATCGATAAATTCGACATGGGGTCGAGAATCAGAAACCCAAACCACAGACCGTCTAGGGGACGCAACTCCACCTTTTTTAACTCTCAAAAAAAATTTACCATCATTTTTTTTCCATTTTTTTGCTATTTTTTGGCTATAACTCTCTAAAAATGCTTTATAATTATTTCCCTTACAAACCTGAGCAACGCCGGGCGATACTGCTAGTAGGTTAATAAAACATGAAATTTAGTATTCATGGTATTGATTTAGTATTAATGAGAAATGTCAAGCAACTTTTCTAATTCAGAGGTCGATCCTCACTTGAAGCAATAAGATTATGACAATGCATTCCAATATGAATATAATACGTAAAATGTAGTTGACATTTTAGCTCAGTCATACCTAGTCATTCAGGAATGAATGGAAAGAGAACCATTAGATTTTGGATGACAAATGTATACAGAAGTAAGAAAAAAATTAGAATTATGGATTCTAGGAAATCTTGTATTTGATTTTACGTAGCTTATGTGCAAACTAAAAAATTATTCTCTCTTCATCATTTGATTGATCTCTGCCTGCACCAAAAAAGTAATATAACCACAATATATTTCTTTTCAGGGGTGCTGAAAGAACTAATGAATTACTTGTCATCGGAAAATGTAGATTTTATAACTGTTGGTTTAATGGTTAAATGTTTACAAATAGGTTAAATCCTGCCTTTAATTAGTAATTATTTATAGTAGTAAATTATGCATTGTAACGGGGAATTTTTGTTGGTAATAGGAAAATGCTCTTTTGAGATGTGAGTTGATTTTATGCCGATAAGTGGCATTTCATAAGGATAGACGTTTTTTTATATAGGGAAGGGATCGGTATATGTTCACTTTAATGAGAAAATATTGAGTAATGAGTAATTAGCTAGTTTAAGAGAATACCGTAGTATTTATATAATCCCAGGTCGTAGAGGAATTCATTTTCATCTCCTCGACATGAAATGAAATTCAGTCTAAGGCTATGTATGTTGTTGTTGTTCTTATAAAGCTTATTTTACCAAAGGATGGAGATGATTAGACAGAGGAATGATATACTATGTTTTTTTAATAGTGATCACAGCACACTTTTTTTTATTTTTCAGATGTAGTTCTCCATGAACATGAAATAGCCGAGTGTAGTTGAGGAATATGTAGCAACTATTTTAAACAGGTCAGGCGACACTTTAGAGACAAAATTGTGAGCACTAGACTACATAAGACTCAAAAAATTATATTTATTTTTTACATATATTCGAAGATATGTTTTATCAGTATCGTATGATTTAATACTATATATCAAACGAAAATTCACTTTATCGTACTTTAATTGCGTTTGTTCCTGGAGTTGTAGTTGTTGTTAGATTTCTCCTCCTTTGGTAAATTGCTTGAGATCAATCACTGTCAATTAACATTGATCGTTTAAAATGTTCACTCTGTTAAATGGAAACTGTCCATCAGATCAAAGAGAAATTTTAACTTTGAAATTGATTGAGTGGATGTAAAACGTTTTTCTTTACGTTTAATGTTTCAACAACAACAAACAAAAATACCTTACGATGAGGATGATGATGACGATGATAATGGTGGTGATTAGGATGGGGATGGTGGTGCTAATAATAATAATTATATGAGTGATGTGTATGATGGTGATGCTTCTGCAGAGGAGAGGAAGGTTGCGGATGATTCTGAATACGCTGTTGATAATGAAAATAATCATCACAGTCTCTACTTTAATCATCTTTCTTGTAATGGTGATGCTCACAAAATATGACAGCTACAATGACAGTTGATGATGATGATGATGATAATAATCATCATCATCATCATCAAAATATTAATGGCGCTGATCCTTGTGACGATGATGGCGATGATGATACTGTAAACGTCCACAATATTTATAGTGCTGCAAACATCAAATAGATGATGATGATGGGGCTGATGGTGATGTCGGTAGTAGTGGTGATGGCGGTGTTAGTGATATAATTGCCCCGAAAATTACTTTTTAAAATTAATATCAATAAAAATCACTTGAGCCGAAAATAATTCCTTTTTTTATATTGGTGTATCATTTAGTATTTGTATTATTATTATTATTATTTTCGTCATCACTTGCGTTTGATTAATAATAATAATAATAATAATAATAATAATAATAATAATAATAATAATAATAATAATAATAATAATCACGACAAAAATATTGATAATAATAATGGCAGTAACGAAATCATCAATATGGTCTCATCGTCGTCATCATCATCATCATATTATTATTATTATTATTATTATTTCCATTATTATTATTATTGATGTATTTATTATAATTATTATTATTATTATTATTATTATTATATTATTATTATTATTATTATTATTATTATTATCATCATTATCATCATTATTATTATTGTCGTCGTCGTCATCATCATCTTTATCATCATCATAATCATGATGATCACGATCATCATATCCGAATTTTGTTTACTTTCAAATACGTATTTGTTGAAATAAATGGGAATACATTATTTACACAATCCTTTTTTCCCCTTTCTCTCTTTCTCTCCTTGCCGGTATTTTACAGTATATTCTATTGATCGTGAGGGCCAGAGGTGGAAAGGGTTATGCAAACACTGTTAAGGAAGCAATGATGCGTGGCAATGTTCAATGGTGATGTATTTTATTTTACTGGGAATAGCTCTAGCTGATCTAATAATGTTTGTCTTTGAAGAGCTCTAAATTTCATTTTCAGATATATTTTGGTTACGATGAAAAAACAAATTCAATTTCTTTCTCATATTTAAAAAAAAAATTATCTCATTCCATCCCCTACATTCCTTCTTCCCATCTGTCTCTCTGTATTATATGCGTATATATATACAAGTGTATGTGTGTGCGCCCGCGCGTACTTCTGTGTTTTTTATCATTATTTATACCAAACCATTTTTATATTTAGGTTTTCATATTCTCTTTATGTATCTCGTCTCTCTTATTATAACACTCGCACTTCCTTGCTTATCCTTTTACCGCTGTGCAATTGTTGCTCTGTCATCTCTATTTACAACCACATTAACATTTAAAGCAAAAAATAAACACATCTTGCTTAAAATCTCTTGGGATTAGCAAACCACAGGCGTCTCTTAGGCAGCCGACGTTAAGTTCAATGGTTTGCGTACATTACTTTTGAAGAAGCAATTACCAAAGCTTAGTGTTCGTGATCATGCCTATAATAACACAGGTAAATAAATAGCGTTTTTAAAATTTGACTTTTATACCACCACTCAGTTACTGGCAGTATTTCCCTCAAATTATTCTCATGTTTCTGTCTCACGTGTTACGTCTATCAACTAATCAATGATCAGGTTTTGTGTAACCTCTCCATCAATGAATACATGCATGCATGAAGCTCCTCGAGCACATAGCTCTGGTTCAGTCCCGATTTGAGGCATATTGAGGCCAAGTGTCTGCTAGTATAGTCTGCAAAACGCTCAGAGTTCTGTATGGATTTGTTGGACGGAAACTGAAAGAAGCGCGTAGTATATGTGTTTGTCTATGTGTATGCATTTGTCCCATTTTGCAACGCTTGCCAGCCAGTTTTAGTCTCTTTGATTATCTATAACCTAACGGCTCGGCCCAAGAAAGACGATATCATTGGTGCGAGAGTAAGCTCCACTGTGCTATTATGCAGCTTACAGGTACATATAAACGACAAGTGCGCTTAGCATATGTGCTTGATAATGTTTATTACAATAGTCCGATATTATTTCATATTTGAATTTATTTTTACGTATGCATTTTTCTGGCACATCGGTACATACTGTTTACACTATATGCATATAAGTCATAGACTGGCGATATGATTCATCTTAGATCGGTTACGTGGTGTCGACAAGCCTCAAAAGTAGCGGAGCATTGACGTCGAACATTCCTCGATGAGATTTGCAGTGGGTTATCTCGCCTGTCCATGACTTTCAGGAGTTGTAGCACTCGGCGTTTTGAGAGAATATTCTCCACCACACCATGTCGCAGCATACTGGCAAATACCGGGGTTTCGTGTGTTAAGTGTATGTGGTATATAATGCTTTTAATACTAGCTCTGCTTCTATTTCCTATATGAATATACATATATATATTTTATGTTTTTCTTGTTTTAGTTGACTGCGACCATACTTGGCACCATCTTGAAGAGCTTTTAGTGGAACAATTTGGCCCCATGATGTTTCTTTAACTGTAGTACTTATTCTATCAGTCTCTTTTGCCAAAACGCTAAGCTAGGAGAACGGGAGCAGACCAACAACGATTGTCATGCAGTAATGAGGGGACAAAAAGAGACACATGTGTATACACGACGGGGTCGTTTCAATTTCCGTCAACCACATCCACTCACAAGATTGTACTTGTCCTGAGGCTGTAGTAGAAAACACTTGCCCAAGGTACATCATAGTGGGACTGACCCAGAAACCATGTGGATGGGAAGGAATCTTCTTACCACAGTTACGTCTATATACACACACACATATATATATATATATATATATATATATATATGCAAGCATACAGAGGAAATCATTAAGTGTTTATTTGCTACAAATTTGGAAATGTTATACTACTTAAAATGTTAAACATTGGACCTACTACTAAATTCTTTTTACAATTGATGCTTTCGAGCATATGTGTGAATGTTGTTTGTGTCAATGTTGGTATGCTTCTAATATACTGTTTTAGATTTCTCCTAGACATGCCTGCTATAAGCAAGAAGCGTACTAATGATTATCTCGCCATGGTTTTAACAATGTGACTACAAACTACATTGATATTCAGCCATCAATTGCACTAGATATCTTGCTGTCGTTACGCGTGATCCCACTTAAATACTTGAGTACAATCACGTTAGACTTGATTTATCCTCGATTTTTTCCTATTTGTCTAAGTTTATTTTTACTTCCATGGTTTGGAATATTAATCTTCCTGTATGCATGAAAACATGGACAATTTTAGGTCTACTCAATCTTATCTACAGCATGCTGTTTGTGCTAATATCAGAAATATTTTTCTACTTTTTATTGCTCTGTTAATTGAATTTGCTGAAAGCTACGCATGTGATATGATAACCAGAAGCTTCTTCGACATTATTTTGTATGTATATTTGGATCACATTCTCAAATGCACTCCATTTATAGATAAATGTGAAAGGTGTGGAAAATTACAAGTAATTATTGCATAATTATATGAATATAATCAATTTCATGAAAATATCGCAGAGCCATAGTAATCATCATATGAAATATACGATGAACACGGATGCCTCATATTGGCAAACAGTTAATGTTGATGAGAAATGTAACATAATTAAATCATGAAGCATATATTGAATAAAAAAGTATGATATTTCAGTGAAACTCTGAATCTGTGCAAATATAATTATATATTCTCATACGTACTACAGCAAAATAATAATACTCAAGATTGATTGCATGTTAATATCTTAACAAAAAGAATACTGCTCCATAGAATTTAATGACATCCCATCTTAACATTGATAATAAACGTGTTACAATTTATACTACTACTACTACTATACTACTACTACTACTACTACTACTACTACTACTACTACTACTACTACGAAGAAGAAGAAGAAGAAGAAGAAGAAGAAGAAGAAGAAGAAGAACAACAACAACAACAAGAACAAGAAGAAAAAGATGAATTCTTGTATTTGGGGATGGTCATGTTGCCCGTTTAGCCAATAAAAACACACGCATTATATATTTGCTGTTAATTTGATTCAGCTTTATTTTATTTTTTACATTAATCGTATTTCGGCCACAGTTCTTTCTTCACCCTTCTGTGACCTCATCAGTGAGCCTTTGCTTTCTTCTTTCTCATTTGTATGTATTCCTTACTAACGATCAGCCATTTTGTATTTTGTTTTCCTATTGTACGTGTCTTTACATGCGCAGGCTTACACCCCTTTTTGTGTCTATGTTTAGTAAGTGCGTGTGTTGAGTACTACTACTACTACTACTACTACTACTACTATTACTACTACTACTACTACTACTACTACTACTACTACTACTACTACTACTTCTAATAATAATAATAATAATAATAATAATAATAATAATAATAATAATAATAATAATAATAATAATAATAAGTGCCCTGATGCAGTACCAGGCAGTGGCTCTCATGGCTTCTGATCTTAACTGATTGGAAGTGTTATCATGTACATTGTTCTGTCTTGGTATAAAAGATGGGCTACAGCAAATATTCTGCTCAATACCACAGATTTGCTTGTCAGTTGTTTGACCGTAACCAGTTGAGCATGTCCCTTAGTGGCTGACGATATGTGCATCTCTGATCACGAGCAGAAGTAGTGGGGGAGTATCATAGCCATGTGTTGAGTGGGATTCTTTGGGGTTTGAATAGTTCACCTATGGAGACATGGGTGGTTTTTTCAACATCCCTAAACAACCCTTATTCAGGGACCGTTTGAGCGGGATGGGCTACTCAACCTGAAGAAAATTCTAACTGGGCCCCACCTGCAAGGTCATGTGCAGTTTATATTGATTTGAGATCACCATGTCGCGCACATATGGTTGTGATGCATGTGCCTGGTGTGCCCTTATCAGACGGGTAGTCATGATGGGTATATTGGGCTTCGTATATTTTACCCCGGTGTCACTTTGATGGCATGAACTGCTCTCTCACTCAATAATAATAATAATAATAATAATAATAATAATAATAATAATAATAATAATAATAATAATAATAATAATAATAATAATAATAATAATAATAATAATAATAATAATAATAAGTGCCCTGATGCAGTACCAGGCAGTGGCTCTCATGGCTTCTGATCTTAACTGATTGGAAGTGTTATCATGTACATTGTTCTGTCTTGGTATAAAAGATGGGCTACAGCAAATATTCTGCTCAATACCACAGATTTGCTTGTCAGTTGTTTGACCGTAACCAGTTGAGCATGTCCCTTAGTGGCTGACGATATGTGCATCTCTGATCACGAGCAGAAGTAGTGGGGGAGTATCATAGCCATGTGTTGAGTGGGATTCTTTGGGGTTTGAATAGTTCACCTATGGAGACATGGGTGGTTTTTTCAACATCCCTAAACAACCCTTATTCAGGGACCGTTTGAGCGGGATGGGCTACTCAACCTGAAGAAAATTCTAACTGGGCCCCACCTGCAAGGTCATGTGCAGTTTATATTGATTTGAGATCACCATGTCGCGCACATATGGTTGTGATGCATGTGCCTGGTGTGCCCTTATCAGACGGGTAGTCATGATGGGTATATTGGGCTTCGTATATTTTACCCCGGTGTCACTTTGATGGCATGAACTGCTCTCTCACTCAATAATAATAATAATAATAATAATAATAATAATAATAATATAATAATAATAATAATAATAATAATAATGCCTTTTATTGTAACAACACAATTAAATGCACGATAAAAAACTATGGAAGTAAGCGTATACCAATATATATACACTGCACAACTACAAAAACTGTAAACCACAGCATAACTTTTAAACTTTTAAAAAGAAAAGAAAAATTTTCTGAGCATTCGAAAATGTAAACATTCTTCCCTTTGCAAAAATCTTTTTTTTTTTTTTTTCCAAACACAATTGAACTCAGAAATTAAAAAAAAAAAAAAAATCCTCGAGTGAATATCAGAAAATATGCGTATGTGAATATACATATATATATACATATGTGTATAGGTATATATATATAGCTGGATTGCTTTTCAAGATAACGCTGGTACTAGTAAACAGGTTTGACCTTTTCCTGACCCAAAATGTCCTTTGTCCACCATCTGATGAATCTATTTATAGAACATGACCACTCTACCGTGGTGATGGTGATAGTGAGAATAATAATAATAATAAGCTACCGCTGTGACTATACATAAAACAATGTCATTGATGATGATGATGATGATGACAGTGATGACAGTGATGATGATAATTCTTATTTTATATTTGTTTATTATTATTATTTATTTATTATTTTTTTTCCTTTCTCGTATTTTATTCTCATTTTTTCGAACTAATACAGCGAGAGTGAACCTTTCATAAGTTTAAAGAAATAAATGAATAAATAAATAAAAAGAAGGGAAAACTATGCCCGGAGATAAAACTATCAACAAAAAAAATACAGACGAATACAGATCTGCTAGCCTTAGGAAACTACGCTACGAACAATGTTTACGTGCAGAAAATCCTAAACTGACAGATCCGTCTCTTAATGTAAGAGTCGAAGCTCGTCATGCTTCAAGGTCAACAAATCAAACAATAAACCGCATTGGTCATTGCGCGGATTACAAAAGACCACGTACCCGAAAATTGAACCAAAGTCTGATTGAAATATCAGCTACTGGATCAAATTTTCCCGACACACAGGAGCTGGACGTACCCCGCAACTGGAATATTCCAACAGATGGCCATCCATGCTCGTCACCACACACTCAAAAGAAAAAGAAGGAAAAATGGACTAGGGAAGATAATAAAGAAGTTCTTGCAGCCTTCTATCATGCCATATATTTCCCCACAGATAAATCGAACACTATACAAACCTACATAAACTGGAGACAGAAACACCCTGAAGTAAGACCCTACATAGACAGTAACAAACTTGTCAACGTCAGAAGAAACATTATAAAAAAAAAATTACTGACTGAAGTAGAGATTGATCAATTTAAACAAGCAGTAACGGATAAAATGAACGAAGCTGCAGCTAAAGAAGATAATACAGAGGAAATAATTATAGACCAGCTCAGAGCTAATACAAACGAAGTAAGGATTGAAAGAGTTAGTATAAGTGATAGGCAATGTGAAATACTCCCTGAACCAAATATAAACACTAAGACAGATGAACATCAAATATATGAAGAAAGTCACACAAATATTGACCCGACAGAACTACATGAGCTAAAAAGTCAAATCATGATTGAATGGATGAAAATTAAAGAAACCAGTATGGATGAACGTGATACACTCCCTAAAATACGCAAATCTAACCAAAACATGAAAATAATTGGTAAAATCCGGCTTGCACTTAAGGATATAATTTCAGCTAATGATGTTGATATCACAGATCTCAACCACCTATACTATGCATCCGCGAAAATCTCAACGATCCTATGTGGTGAAAAGATTAGAAAACGGCAACATTTCCACAGAAAGCCTTCTTGGCAAGAGCGTTTGCAACAACAAATTAAACTATTTAGATCTGACATTGAATATTTGAAAAACCTTAAGGTTCATAAGACTACCAAACCTGCAAAAACCCAAAAACTAATGAAAAAATATAATATGAAAACTATACTTGATATTGATGCCACCATAGAAACCATCTAGCAAAAGGTATCTGCTAAAGCTGCCCGCATAGCGAGGTATGAAAAGCGTATTAGATTCTACAGGGACAACAACATGTTCAAAAATAACCCCAAACATTTTTACAGGGAGATAGGAAAAACAACAGTTACTGTAAAGTCTGTACCATCAAAAGAAGAAGTGCAGGGATTTGGGAATAAAATTTGGGCAGAAGAAAAAACACACAGCGAAAAGGCCCCCTGGATTGACAGAATATCTAAAGAACTGGACTCCTTAGAAGAGCAAAAGTGGGAGGGTGTCAAGGTAGAAGATATAAGATCTGCTCTCAGGAGGTCAAGCAAATGGAAGTCTCCAGGAAAGGATAAAATCCCTAACGTTTGGTTGAATGCCTTCCCAGAGAGCCATGAACTGCTAGCAGAACTGTACAATGATGTTTTGCAACACCCTAGTAGGATGCCTCCTTGGCTAGTTAATGGGTTAACATTCCTGCTTCCAAAAAGTGAAGAAACAAATGAACCCAAAAACTATAGACCCATAACCTGCTTAACAACTATGTATAAAACACTAACATCTGTCCTGACGGAATATACCTATAGTTTTTTGACAGACAGCAGCATATTCCCTAATGAACAGAATGGATGTAAACGTGGATCCTACGGTTGTAAAGATCAACTACTCATCAATAAGATGATCTTAGAAGATTGTCACAAACGACACAAAAACTTATCAATAGCCTGGATAGACTATAAAAAGGCTTTTGATAGCCTACTACATAGCTGGATTAATAAATGCCTAGAAATGTATAAGATAGCACCTGCTCTGCGAAACTTTTTGTCTGTAAGTATGAGATCATGGAGAACCACACTAACTTTGAACAGTGACAATGAATCTCTAAATGCTGGTGATGTAAAAATTTCATGTGGCATTTTCCAGGGTGACTCACTATCACCGCTCCTCTTCTGTTTAGCCTTAATACCTCTCTCAAAACTGCTCAATGATGCGCAGTACGGATATAAAATGTTTGATAAAAATATAAATCATCTCATTTACATGGATGATTTAAAGCTCTTTGCAAAAAATGACCAGCAACTCAAGGGCTTACTAGCGATTGTCAAACAATTCAGTGATGACATCATAATGCAATTTGGCCTCGATAAATGCGCAAAAGCTACCTTTATCAAAGGAAAAATGACAGAAACATCTAACGTTAACCTTGACCAGCAGAATGTCATAAAAGGATTAGACCCAGCAGAGAACTACAAGTATTTAAGGTTAATTGAAGGAGGAGGAATAAGGCATTCAGAGATGAAGGAAAGGATCAGGAGAGAATGCTATCGCAGAGTAAGAGCAATACTCAAGACAGAGCTGAATGCGAGAAACAGGATCGAAGCGATCAATGCATTAGCCATACCAGTCGTGACTTACAGTTTCAGTATCGTTAACTGGTCAATTACTGAAATATGTAATCTTGACAGAAAAATACGAAAACTGTTGACAATGCATAGAATGCACCACCCTAAGGCAGATACAGAACGACTTTATCTGCCAAGAAAAGAGGGAAGCCGTGGACTTTTACAACTGGCAATAACAATGAAGATTGCTACAATTGGCCTAGACACCTACCTGAAAAACTCTGAGGACTGGATGTTAAAACTTGTCTCAAAACATGAAAACAAGAAAGCATCATACTCAGTAACAAAACAGGCAAAGGAATACCTAAGTGAATTCCGAATACAACCAATTTCGGAATTAGAGATAGACATACAAGAAACAGGCACAGAAAAAGCTAAGCGCATGAAAACCCGTGCTAAATCTGCGGCCTTAGATATTCTGAATGATAAATGGCAAGAAAAACGTCTCTATGGCAAATACCCAACGAGAGCAAATAATGCAGATGTTGACAAAACCCTGACCCATCAATGGCTAATGGCCTCTGGCTTAAAATCGGAAACAGAGGGGTTTATCATAGCAGCTCAAGATCAATGCCTACCAACAAGAAACTACCAGGCCAACATATTAAAGATCAGAAGCAGTCCAACATGTCGTGTATGCAAGCAACAAAATGAAACCATTGACCATGTGGTCTCCAAGTGCAGTCTTCTAGCGCCTACAGAATATCTCAACAGGCACGATAGAGCTGCACAATATATTCACTGGGTAATCTGTAAAAACCTGGATTTGCCCCATGAAAAAAACTGGTGGGAACACAAACCACCCCCAGTGCTTGAAAATGACCACATCTCACTCCTCTGGAACTTCGCCATTCAAACTGACAGAAAGATAGATGCAAATAGGCCAGACATCATATTGAAAGACTTCAAACAAAAACATGCCTCCTCATTGATATGACTGTCCCAATCGATATAAACGTATCTGTCAAGACCTACCAAAAACTGAGCAAATATAAAGATCTTGAAATAGAAATCAGCAAAATGTGGAAGCTGAAGACTAAAACAATACCTGTTGTCATAGGTGCCCTGGGAATGATAGCAAAAGGGGCAGATAGCTACCTAACTCAGATACCAGGAAACCCAAAAATGGCAGAAATTCAAAAGATAGTGCTCATGGGAACTGCTCATATCCTACGCAAAATACTTTCTATGTAATCTCAAGGTTTAAAACAAAAAAATTTTTTTTTTTTTTTTAGGCATTCATTAGTACAACCCCCCCCCCAAATATATGGCACACTAGGCATAACAACAACATGAACTTTCAACCCTGTTGTCTCTTGAGGTCTCTGGGTGAGACTTGGAGCCAACTTGTACAAATATAAAGCAAAAGTCAAACGTAGAATAATAATAATAATAATAATAATAATAATAATAATAATAATAACAAAAGTCATAGATATCTATCTATCAAGACTGCCACAAACTAATCAAGTAAAGGGATCTTAATCTAGAAATAGAACAATACCTGTTGTCATAGGAGCATTGGGAATGATGCGTACGGGCTAATTACTACCTACCTCAGATACCAGTAAACCCAAAGATGGTAGGACTGCAAAAGCAGTGCTCACGGGAATTGTCCTTATCCTACTAAAACATTGTCTATGTAGTCTCAAATAAAAAAAAAACAACTTTGTTTTCTTAAACATTCCCTGGAACAATATATATATATATATATATATATATATATATTAGTAAAAACGGTAAGATAACGAGACCCCAATCTTATGTAACTAGAGGAAATAGAGATGGCCAGATACCGAAGAGATGGTGTTGTGGATTTCCACCTCGGCATCCGAAACTGAGAGTTTTATCTTGGCTATTGAATAATTGTCACATATTATTTTACAGATATATATATATATATATATATATATATATATATATATATATATATATATATATATATATATATATAGAAGGAGCTTCTACAGGACTAGAACTGTTTCATTCAAATGAAATCATCAGGAAGCCTTCCTGATGATTTCATTTGAATGAAACAGTTCTAGTCCTGTAGAAGCTCCTTCTATAAAATAAATTAATTTACTCTGCTATGTATTGAGTACCTTATTTACTGTGGTTAACCCCGACTCAACCCGGGACCTATATATATATATATATATATATATATATATATAATATATATATATATATTTATACATGTATGTATGTATGTATGTATGTATGTATGTATGTATGTATGTATGTATGTATGTATATATAATAGTCTCAATATAGTGAGTTATGATATCTGCAAATGAAATTACGAAATTACTTATAATTGGTACTAAATAACTGCTGATTTAAAATTATTATTAGAGCATCAACCTATTTGATGCAAGTGATATTCTCTCATTTTCTTTGTGGCACCATAATTATATCCCTGTGTCAGGTTTGAACCTCAGATTGATTTGAAATTTAATTACGTGTACACAAACTTGTGACTTACTCAGCTAACTTCACGGATAATTAACCTTGTCGAAAAGCCGAATACTTACCATTGCATAAAAATGTGTTCCACTTGTACCATTACAGCTATTATATAACCAATATTTTTAGGATTCTATTACCAGTTCATGAAAAAAATTCGTGACACATTACACTGTTGATGATAATGTTGTCATCTCTCTGTGGTGGTTGCCATCATTCTTGTCGATATAGTTGTTTATGCGAAGGACGGATTTCATTGTTTATGCATCAAGTATGACATGGCTTACCTGACCACAAACAATAGCAACATTTTAGCAGGAGCACCTCTACGTGATCACCCGACATTCTAGAAAGAAATATATATCAAGTCACAAAGAAATGGTTTGCTGAAGAAAGGAGGCATTGTATAGGGTAGTTATGCGAACAATATGCATATAATGAGTCGGACTGCAGGTCGCATCACAAATACTTTCCTTCATATGACTGACAGTGAAAAGAGAAACGACAACAGCTTTCTATAAATCTGGTTTACCTGCTGTCAAAATGTCTTTCCATTATTTTGGCGAGCATTCATCTTATATAGTCCCGACGTGACATAGTATTCTGAATCAAATTTGAAGGAAATCATTAAGCATGTCTCTAGTACAATGCATTCTTTTCGCATGTTCACAGAAGATTTGAGATATTGATTGTATTGTGAGAGAATGGAATAAGTCAGGCTAGCTTTGTGAGTATTCATACTGAGACAACAAATACATCTGGATAAAATGGCGCAATTAACGAGAATGGATATTTGACATTTATTGAGATAGAATGTGGAAAGTAGAATGCAGTAAGAGCCAAGGGAACTGAAAGAAAATACCTGGATTAAATTCTCTGAATAATTAAGATGACATAAAAACAATAATCGAAAATGAGTCTGAATCAAGAAATATCGAAGGAATCTCTTAGAAACCTAAGAATAAATAGAAATTGACAAGACGCGTAAGGAACAATTACAGTAAAGGAGATATTGTAAATACACAGAAGACATTATCAAGTTTAATACAATAAAAGGTAAAAGCCAACTGAGTATAGAATTTTAGTCCTCGAAATGCAAATAATGCAATAAATGTGAGATTCGTAATGTTGGGGAAACAGCAATTGAAATGAAAATCATGAATAGACATAAAATATACACGGGGAGAATGAATACAATATCTAAATATTGCACATAATTTCATAATATAGAAGAAATTGGGTAAGTTATAATACTACGAATATTTTAAATTGACAATGAACCACGCAAATTCTGAGATAAGTAAAATAGACACTTACTATAGCAGTTATTGGATTTCAGAGAATAATAACAAGTTACAGAATAATAACGCTTATTTGAAATATAATAAAAGGGTTTCTGTCTATCGTAATATGAGAAATATTTAATTATAAAATTACTACCCCAATAGTGTTAAACATAAATAGCCGAATGTTGAATTCTTCATTGGACGTAAATATACACAGGGAGAATAGTACATTATTTTCCACAAATTTACACGGGAAAATGGCAACGAGCGTACGGAATGAGTTACTTCAGTGGGTATATCACTTTCAGAGTGCCGGTGTTAACTAACAATACTCTTCCCTCTCTCTTTCTCTCTCTCACTCTCTCTCCAATCCCTCTCACTATCTGTCACACACACATACACGCACAAACACTACTCTTTCTGGCTAAAATTTATATATTACTTTGTAGCTGCAAAAGTATCTCAGTCTCTTTATGTATAATTCGCCAGAAGCTAAGTGCGAGTTTAATAGGTTTTATTTTCTTCGAAACTGTTGCAGCTTATACGAGCTGAGTTGAAATATCTCCTTATGTTAGACGTCTTCATGGGAAAATTAAATGATAAATCACCAATGAAGCAAGTGAGATGATTGTGGCTACAAACAGCTGATATATACTGATATGTATCTACTTTAAGAACAGCAAATAGCAGATGTTATGCTGTATCTTCATGCAATTGACATCTGCATTTTTCATATAATCTATAAAAATATTTTCATTAAAATCTCAACTCAAAATTAATAATGATATTTACGAACTGGGGTAATCAATCTATTTTACATACGCATATCTTTGCCAAAAGCACAGATGTCCAAGAATTTGCGAAACCATAGATGTCCTATAAAAAACAAAGTAATATACTTAGATAAAATATTGAAATCTTCCAGTTTTAAGAGATACTGGAACATGTTTCTTATATCGTTAGTTTACTGTTAGTTCATAAAATGATTTCTCCTCCACGTTTACCATGTGTTAGTAACCGCAACATGTAATGCCCAACTTAGGAACAATGTAACCAGTCATCAATCCAGTACTTTGTCTCAACACACATTGTGATGGCATCCACTAACCTGGTACAATCTTCCACGCATTGGAGGTCAGTCACTGCATCATATTTTTTTCACTAAGCAACCATTGTTTCTTGCTAAATTTTCATTATACATATCAGAAACTGATTTCATCTTTGAAAAAAACAAAGTAGTTTGGTACTCTCTCTCTCTCCCTCTCCCTCTCCCCCCCTTTATATCATTCACTTTCTTGCTTGTTCCTTGATTATTCTTCGAGCAAGGTTGCACTGCCATTTGTGATACATCTGGCACGCTTACATATTACCGGTGTCAACAATCTGTGAGACTGCTGTGGCTGCTATTAATGTTATCATATTTCTTACTATATCTTTCATAATGTAAATATTTGGTGTTTATCTTCAGACTCAAATATATTTACTTTCCTTGTCATATGTTTTTCTTTAAAAAAGAACATTATGCTTTCGTTTTTTTTTATGCCATTATCGTTGCTTTTTCATTTGCTTCTAGTGTTTCTCCATGTTTCATAAACTTTGCCATGTTAAATTATGCAATGTTTCTTGGAAGACAAAAAAGACTCCGCGAGATGTCACTTCTAGAGGAGTTAAGTTTTTCTTTTTTTGCACAAGGACTGCATTTCTGTCATAGTTACCTCCAAATATTTGGTCTACTCTGTTTCGCAGAATTCTGATGTCATACGTGAAATTTATTTTGTGTCATGTAGAGAGCTGATTACATTAACAGTAATCAATGTATTGTTTTATTTTCTGGGTTATAAACCCGACTCCACATGCGTATGTGTGTGTTTGTTTTGTGTTTGTGTATTTTGTTGTGTAAACTATTCCAACAGCACACGTCTGTTTCAGAATACATCAGTGAAGTTTAGAGACGATTGCTGTGGTACCTTTGGTTGTTGATGTTGTTACTCTCTACGTGATTTTGCAATGTTTGTTTTGTGTCCCACTGTTACTTCTTGTTCTTTTACAACTAGTTTCTGTTTATTACTGCGGATGGTGTTGTATTTGTGGTTGTTATTGACGCTGTTGTGAGCCACGTTGGCGGAAACTTTACCACTCAGTCAACCTTTCTGTCATTCAGTTTGAGGCAGGACTTTCGATTTGGGAATTCTAAACTTTACACATCACCCAGGTTAAGACATTTTATAAAGGTTTGCCACTTTGGCCTCATCACAATAGCAATTATCTGTACGGCGCGCTTGTATATGCTTCTTTGTGTTGATATAGGCAAATATACTGAGTGGAAATTATAGTTTAGATGCGGAAGGTGGTTCTGTAGATATTGTTGCTTCTTGTTGCTGATGCTGTCACTTTTAAGTTTGCTGGGTGGCTGTTGTTGTTTATTCTGTTGATAGCTGCTGCCTAAGAGGACAATAGATCGGGAGTACCACAAGAATATCAATTAGCTTTATGGATACTACCACCATTCTCAGTTGATTTTCACTTATAATTAGGTAATTGTTAATCATTAAAATACCCGTGGCACGCGTAGCATCTGGCGCTCAATCATTTTCCCGCCTCTTTTTGTCAGTGGTCGGTTTAATTTCGAGGATAACAATATCTACACAGTTGCTAGACGATAAAACATACAAATTCCTCAAAACAACGCAGGAAAACCCCACAAATCAAGTCTACAACGTGCTTGCTCACGGAATGTAAGGCATTTATTGTCATTCTTTAAAGAAGGCTATTTATCCCCTTGGATATAGAATCATATTAACACAGAATTAGAAAGGATATCGCAAATAGTGACTTGCATGTAAAGAGAAGCCATTAGTAAACCGATATATGATGAAATATAACAAAAGAAGACAAATAACACCTCGCAGAATCTGAATAAATTTCGGAAATAACGAGATGGGGCTGTCGAAAGCCAATTATACCACAATTGAAATAAGAAGAATATGGGAAAAGGAAGTGAATAAAAATGTCTGAAATACCAGTATATCTTGTGCAATCATGTAGATCACATAAACCATTCCCAGATTCATAACGGAATTCAGGGCAATATAGCGAGTGTCTGGCACAGACAATATTTACAATCGCATGCAATGGAATGAAACAACTCAAACAGTAGAAGGACACTAAGCACTATATAATTTGCAAAGCCACCACTCATTAAGATTTGAAAGATACTCAAGAAATGCAACGAACTATTATAATGCAACAAAATCTGAACATTCAACACCTAATGCGATAATACAACAAATATCTTTATAGAGTAACACTCGATAATATTATAACTCCAATGACTTTCACTTCTCTCATCTTATAAATTTGGCATTAACTGATATCACAGGACAGTCTAACATATCACTGCCTGACATTAAAAGATATGCCACTAATCACACAATTAAGACAAAATGCAAACAAAAACTAGACATAACAGATTGAATGGAAGGATTATAGTTTACTAGTCAGCAATCAATAGCAAATGTACTATTTGAACACGCACCTACATTACGTTCAAATAAGAAAATATCGCGGAACCAACATCAGGAAAATTTAGCTGTACCTCGTGATGTAGTAGAAATTCGCATAAAGCTATGGAAAACATGATGATGACAAATACTTAAGAATCAATAAACTTGATACGATACGACACACACAAAGGAAACAGGAGATGCGGAAGAATACTATATACGAGTTAGATTAATATTTAAAAAGAGCTCAATACTAAACACAAGATAATATGTATCAATAATCTAGCTGTCCCAGTTTATGAGTTACAATTACAATATTCTTACTTGGACACTAAATGATTTAACTACACTAGAGAGGAAAACAATTAAAATAATGACGGATTTTTTAATACTCTCACAAAATCTGACACAGAGCTGAAGTATTGGAAGTCTTATACAAGACTTCTATAAAAGAACCACCATATGATTACAGAACATCTAACTCAGAAGCAAGGAAAACTGACACAAATAACCACAAAACACGAGGAAATCAAAATCCCCTCTTATCAGTCTTTAAGGAAGTCGAAGGCTACAAGGAAAGAGTCATAGTAACTTAGAACTATGACAACAAAGAGCAAACAATTAAATTTTTAGATCGACTGAAACCTAAACTAAAGCTGGAACGAAATATTTCATGATAAAATGATTGCAGGAAAAGCCATTCAATGGCAAATACAGAGATAAAATAAAGAGAAAAATAGACGAAGTAAAATCAACAGTATTTCAGAAATTCAGAAGACATACCAGAGACTGAAGGATATTTAATTGCGGCAAATATCAAAACCACCCCACCAGAAACCACTTGAAGCACATAATAAAGTAAAATACAAAAGTAACGGCAGAATATGATTTGATGAAGAAGAAACAATAAAGAACGAATATATACCCAGACATGACAGTTGGGACCTATATGGACTGGAAGAGTCATGAATAAGTACCTACGAGAAGAAAAAATAGGGATATGATTAAATTCTAAGTGAAAACATGTACCTTTGTAGATTTGGAAAGACAGACAAGAGACGACAATAAACATGAAGTCACAATTTTACTGACTCACACACATTAACTTATATATATATATATATATATATATATATATATATATATATATATATATATATATATACAAGGTGACACATGACAGTTGATTCCTAAATAGACTGGAAGCTATGCCGACGCTATGGGATGTCCAAAGGAAAGGGTGGTATGAGCGTATCTCGCAAAGTTTCTAAGAAGATAACAAAGCAACTGTTGTAAAGTAGAGGTATACATTTTCACTATACAACAGCAACCATAGAAAAAGGACACAGATAGATAGATCAAGCATATGGTTGTTATAATCATCAAGTAGAGAAATGCTTTCTAATCATCGTATTAATCCCATCCGGATTACAAGGTGTCTCTAAAAGAAACGGAGAAACTTGCAAAATACAAAAATCTGGAAATAGGGCAAACCCGGATGTGGATTTAAAAACAGACAAATACAGATTCAAAATGCAAGTAATTATGAATATGTATAACATACAACAAATACCACTAGTAGGCACCGCACACAGTATACATAAAACATTTATACGTTACCGCCTTAACCCACTTCATTCTTGTATAATGACGATGCCTGAGCCTGCGATGGTCACCTAGAACACAAATTCCAGACGAGGTATTTTCTCTACAAGCTCCAACACCACCCAGGTCTTTGTGTAAATGATTGCTTTGATTCGTTTTACACATCAAGGTCAGTGATTTTAAGGTTCTTCATGACCGTGATTTGTATTTATTACCTTTTTGGTTTTGAGAAACCATCTCTAGAGTGTAACATAAGCAACTTTCAGGAGCCCTCGCACCTTAAAATTGTAGGGAGATATCATGCACTGGTCACCGATCCAGAATTTTATACTCTGTAGCTGCAAACTTTAAAAGTTTTAGGATGACAGTTGACTCGCCTGATTTTCTCCACCTTGTGACAGGTTTTGTTATTCATCCCGCACGATGTCCAAAAACCCTCCTCCTTGCCAAGGAAATTCATGGCGTTGCCGCTTTCATCCCCGATGACTCGACCATGGGACAGAGGTTGTGCTGGCTTACATATTTCCAGTAGCGTCCAAGACCGGCCTTAAGTTAATCATTTTTCCCTCTACAAGATATATAGCGGGTATGATAGAGTGGAGCAGGGATGAACTTAAGGACCTTGATGGAAATACCTGGAAAATGATGGTATTACAAGGGTTTCTACACCCCAAAAGTGGACAGCATGTATCTATCACGACAGAGAGGAGGGAGAGATCACATTAGCAGTAAATTGTGTTTGAAGTCTGAGGAAAATAATGTGACATTGTATGTAAAGAATTCAAAGGAGAAATTGATAGCATGAATAGTCTTTATCAGTGATAAAGCAATAGAAAAAATATAATTTAAACATGACAAACAGATTAACACCTTGAATAGTTGGAAAGGCAGATACAATTCTTGCTGGAAATGCCTGAAACACTTGACAAAAATAATCACTTGGAATGGAGTAGGTAAAGCGAGTTGAAAATTGTAACTGAAGCACATATCTTTGCAACCGTAGAACAGATACAGAAACGAATTACATCAAGTTCAATCTTCGGAAGTCATTTACCCGCTTTATAGGATATGTGGGGGAGAATAGTGAAACAATAAACTACATTATTAGTAAATGTAAGATGCATGTACAAAAAGGAAACAAGAAAAGGCACCCCGGTAGCATTGCCAGATAGGCTCTCTGGAACACCTGTCAAAATTATGAGATGAGCAAAAGTGAGAAAGGTATGAGAAACAACAGGAATAAGTTGCTGAAAATGAACAATGTAAGATCTAATGGAACATGACCATCCAATATCACCATTTTATTATGCCTAGAAACCTGATATTATTGTGGATATTGCCTCAAAGTGGTACAACAGAGCAAATGAGAAGGAAAGTAATAAAGTTGAGAAATACCAGGAGCTGATAAGTATAATTAGGAAAATATGGAAAACCAAGTATTTAGAAATGCTACCAATTGTGGATGGTGTACTGGGGGCATTTAGTAGCAGGTTCGATGCACGGCTTGAGAAGCTAGGAATTACCATGTAAATGGAAATTCTGCAGAAGACTGCCTTATTAGGAACAGCACGGATTCTAAAGAGTTTGTAGACAGTTGAAGGAACGACGCAAAGGACATTTGACCATTTGTTCTGGCTTGCTCGTTTGGTTTAATGTCGGCATAACATGAGACAGAGAAAAAGTGTCGATAATATTGATAATAATAATAACAACTAAAACAAGAAGATGAAAAAAACAACAACAACGACAACAATAATAATATCAATAATAATAATACATGATAATACAGCTAGAATATCCTTAACTGGACACTAAATGAACTAATAAAAATAGACAGGATAACAAGAAAAAAGTGACAGAATTTAGGATGCAGCAACCAAAATCTCACATAGAAAGGTTATATATACAACGTATAGAAAGTGGTAGAGGCCTTGTACAGCTAGCAATCTATTACAAAATAACCACCATATGACTTGCAAAAATACCTACTTCAGAAGCACGGAAAACTACTACAAATAGCCACAAAACATGACCAAAACAAAAACTGTTTCCAATCTTTAAGGAATCTCACAAATACATAAAAGAAGTCATACTATCTAACAACTACGAAGAAAAAGAGGAAACAACAAAGGCTGTAAAACAAATGAAATCCAGACTAAAAGTAGAAGAGCAACGGAGCATGATATCATGATCATTATAGGTGTAGGAGTGGCTGTGTGGTATGTACCTTGCTTACGAACCACATGGATCTGGGTTCAGTCCTACTGCGTGTCACCTTGGCCAAGTGTCTTCTACTATAGCCTCAGGCTGACCATGTCATTGTGAGTGGATTTGGTAGACGGTAACTGAAAGAAGCCTATCGCATATATATATATATATGTGTGTGTGTGTGTGTGAGTGTGTGTGTAAAAGTGTAAAAGAGTAACGATGGAAAGGAAAGCCCCTTCATGGCAAATACTGGGCTAAACTAAACGCCAAAGAAACAGACAAAGCAACATCCCAGCAACGGTTGAGAAGAGACTGAAGGATATTTACTTGCAGCAAGAGACCAAAGCCTACCCAACAGAAATTACCAAAATCATATAATGAAAAGAAACATAACAAGTAACTGCAGAATATTTGGAGATGGACAAAAATCAATTAGTCATATTGTCTCTGGCTGCCCAGTCCTGGCTATGAAGGAATATATTCACAGACACGAGAGAGTTGAGACCTACGTACACTGGAAGATATGCCAACGCTATGGAATAACGACAGAAAAAGATGCTATGTGAACACACCTGAAAAGGTTACAGAAATGAGATAGCAACAATACTAAGGGATATGCCAATAAACACAGATAGAGAAATCAAAGCCAATAGGCAAGATATAGTGGTCAGAGGTCATGAAAGAAAAAAATGCTTTCTAATTGATGTATCGATAACAACAGACGTCAAAAAATGATAAAACAATATTCAGGAAAATACATAACAAAAATGCCAGGACTAACAAATATATATAGCATGCAGAAAATAGCACTACTAAGCACTTCACACATCCTACACAAAAGTGACTACAAGAGCATTACGACAAACCACAGCATTACCTAAGGCATACTGAGCTGTGTTCGGTAGTGTACTGAGAACACGTGATAAAAATTAAAATTCTGAATAGAGTGGCTGTGTGGTAAGTAGTTTGCTTACAACCCACATGGTTCCGGGTTCAGTCCCACTGCGTGGCACCTTGGGCAAGTGTCTTCTACTATAGCCTCGGGCCGACCAAAGCCTTGTGAGTGGATTTGGTAGACGGAAACTGAAAGAAAACTGTCGTATATATGTATATCTATATGTGTGTGTGTGTGAGTGCTTCTGTCTCTATGTTTGTCCCCCTAGCATTGCTTGACAACCGATGCTGGCGTGTTTATGTCCCCGTTACTTAGCAGTTCGGCAAAAGAGACCGATGGAATAAGTACTGGGCTTACAAAAGAATAAGTCCCGGGGTCGAGTTGCTCGATTAAAGGCGGTGCTCCAGCATGACCGCTGTCAAATTACTGAAACAAGTAAAAGAGTAAAAGAGTAATGATAATAATAATAAATAATAATAATAATAATAATAATAATAATGATAATG